>NW_022156856.1:0-133319 GCF_004353045.1 Thyridium curvatum | reverse complement strand
GGGGGGGGGGGGGGGGGGTGGGGGGGGAGGGGGGGGGGGGGGGGTGGTGTGGGATGGTGGTTTTGGCTGTGCGTGCCAGGTGGGGAGCATGAGCTTCGACCCGTGTGTGGTGGTTGTGGTTTATTTCCTCGCGAAGGCTCATTGTCCATGCAGGAGCTCGAGCGAACAGTAGCCGAGTGGGTGTAACTAATCCGTGGATGGATGTGGCTGCGGGCGCGGCCGGTGGAGGAGGACTACCTTACGGAGTACCTCTAGCACATCCCCGCCCCCCTCATCAGCCCCAAAGGCTCCGGGACCTTGCATAAACTCCCTGAAATGCGTTGCGCGTTGCAGACTCAATGCTGCTGCCCACACGCCTCTCAGGTCTGGGCCCCTTGTTCCCCCCCATATTTCGTGTGAGACAAGTTCCTCCTTGTACATTGATGGCAATTAGCAGATGTGCTCAGTCGGATGGTCATTTGACAGCCTGAGCCACCCAATCCCCCGCTTTGCTCAACGCTGTACTTGTAGATTGAATTGCTTTTTGAGAAACCCCACCCCTGGATGCCGCAGGACAATGGCGACCCGATCCAGCGCATTGACTGGCTAGCTTGTATTTTGGAGAGCCACCAGAACAATGGGAGTCGTCGAGGTCGAGTTGGCGCGTGTGACAGCTCATATTCAGGGTGTGGACTTGACGATTGTTGAAGAATCCTGTCTCATGCGCTTGAATGCCCGCCTCCCCAGGAATCCAGACAAGCCGGGATTCAAGAAGCATACACAAACTCTCGAATGAGCTCATAAATTCCTCAAGACATGCCACTGAAAACAGCACCAAGTATGTTGCCCCTTGTGCCCTTGGACGTTTCAACTGTGTTGTGGGCAAGATGTGAAGACCTCAAGGTACCCAGAGGTCCCAGACTCTTTAGTCTCGACTCAAGATATAGACAATGGTTGCCCTACAACACAATTCAAAGCCCCAAGCCAGCCCTCGTCCAGCTCTGGAAGTGATATTATAATTCGGCCTCTTACTTTCTTGAATACTTGTTAACTGGAAGGGAATGCCATGGGAGTGATTACGTGGTACTTTACCCGAACTGTACCCGAGTTACCAGGTTAGTTAGGGCACCAGCACCGGCGGCGCACAAGCCCTCCAGCTCTACCTGGCGCATCCTTTAGCGTGTTGCGTCAGTGGGGATAGTGGCCGACGTTAGCGCTTTTTTCCTTATCGGTTTTCTCGTCCTCAAAATTCTTGACGTCCCCACTTCAGCTTCAACTGCTTGAAGCAGCACAAGTCTTTGATATTGTGCCCAACTGAAGCACAATCGGCTCTAGGGGGGCCAATAAACAAATTCTAGGGAGACTGAAGACGCCCCTTTCATCTTACTACTCATTCCGGATCAAGTTCCCGGGTCACCATGGATTCAGAGCCGGCTAAGATGGCCAGGCAGGCCGAGGACATCGAGGAACCCGCTGCTAAGAGAGTCAAGGTCGATGATGCAGCACCTGCAGACACCACCACTTCTTCGGAGAAGCCGAAGCGGGAAAAGATTCCAGGAATGGCACTACTCAAGGAAGAGTGAGTTTTGCCTCTGGTGCACTTGCATCGGACCCTGTCGCTGACTTTTCACAGGTACATCATTTCAGTCGCAGGCCAGAGAGATGGAGACGAAGCAGCCATTGATGATGATGCTGCCGAGGGGCGCACCGCTCCAGACCCTCGTGATAGCCGGGACTGCAGGGATTCTCGTGACGCCCGTGATGGTGGTCAAAAAGGCCGCCAGAAGAAGAGGGGTCAAAACAAGGACCGTCGCTTTGGCAACTCGGTAGACAAGATCCGGCTCTGCAACACGCGCGCCTTCTCCCCTGAGTTTTCGCCCCAGCACTGCAAATTTGGAGACAGATGCAACCGTTCTCACGACATTCGCAAATATCTTGCAGAAGGTCGCAGAGCGGATCTCGAAACTTTCGACGGCATGTGCCCCGTCTTCAAGGCGCACGGCAAATGCTACTCTGGCTGGAGGTGCCTATTTGTCCGGAGCCATATGGAAGAGGTCGAGCGAGAGGACGGCCGCAAAGAGCTCATTCTCGTGGAAGACCCGGATCGCATGCAGCAGGACGGGGCATCTGCCCAGACGGCAGACGATGATGGTTCTGGTCCCGGTACGGTTAATGTTGTCAGCGCCGAGGTGAAGCATAACCTGGAGCGGAAACGTATCGACTTGGAAACCTCCAACACGTTTATCAAGTGGCTTGACAAAGAATTGCACATCAGCAGACAGAACCACAACAGGAGAATGAATGGCGAAGGTGAAGACGAGGTCAAGGAGGACCTCCGGGCACAGTTCGTCGACCCTCCTCTGAGACCATCCGAGAAGAGAAAGCTTTATTTCAGCCGAGATACCCCTGTACTTGCTCCCTTGACTACGCAAGGTAACCTTCCCTTCCGTCGCCTGTGCGTCGAGCTTGGATGCCAGGGAACCTACTCGGAGATGGCACTCGCGTTACCCATTGTCCAGGGTCACAAGTCCGAATGGGCTCTAATGAAGGCCCATGAATCCGAGATAACTCCTCCGAGATACACACCGGGTCCTAGCGTCGTCCAGGGCTATGACAACTCCCGCGACCTCAAGTTTGGCGCTCAGATCTCGGCGAGCGCTCATTGGCAGGCCGTCAAAGCAGCAGAGGCCATGACAAGTTACCTGCCTCACTTGCGCCTCATCGATGTTAACTGCGGTTGCCCTATTGATCTCATCTTCAAGTCGGGAGCAGGCTCTGCCCTGCTTGACTCGCCAGCCAAGCTCGAGAGAATTGTTCGTGGGATGAACACTGTGTCCAAGGAGGTTCCCATCACCACCAAGTTGAGGATTGGGGTCAAGGACGGGTTCCCTACTGCGAAGAAGAACATCGAGCGTCTTGCCTTTGGAAGCCAAGACACGAGAGACCGCCTGGGTGCTCCCGGCTGCGCGGCCATTACCCTCCATGGCCGTACGCGACAGCAGCGGTACAGGAAGATGGCAGACTGGAATTACATTGCCGAGTGTGCCACACTGATCAAGTCTTACAACGAGAAGCGTGACGAGCTCACCGACACCGCACGGGAGCCCGAGGAGAACACCACGGCCAATGGTGACAACGGACGGTTGTTCTTTCTGGGCAATGGCGACTGTTACTCGCACGTCGACTACTACAACCACATTGAGAACGCGGGCGTCGACACCGTCATGATTGGCCGCGGCGCCTTGCTCAAGCCCTGGATCTTTGAGGAGATCGAGAAGGGACAGTACCTAGACAAGTCGGCCACGGAGCGTCTCGCGTACGTCGAGAAGTTCGCTCGCTACGGCATGGACGCCTGGGGCTCCGACGAGATGGGCATCGCGTTCACGCGCCGCTTCATGCTCGAGTACCTCAGCTTCACCTACCGATACATCCCTGTCGGCCTCCTCGAGCACCTCCCGCCGAGCCTCCAGGACCGCGCGCCGGCGTACAGGGGCCGCAACGACCTGGAGACGCTGCTAGCCAGTCCCAACTACAAGGACTGGATCAAGATCAGGTATGTTTCCAATGGTTTCCAAGGATAGCTTTTTCTACGGGCAGAACTAACATGCGATGCTTAGCGAGATGTTCCTCGGCCCTGCGCACCCTGACTTCAAGTTCGAGCCGAAGCACAAGGCCAACAGCTACGAGATGGAGGGCGAGGGTTGATTTCGTAGAGGTGGAGCGAGCAGTGTCTTGATTCCATTGCGTCGCGCTCATTTCCAAGCATCTTTGCAACGCTGTTCGTAGCAAAGACGAGGGAACCTCAACTTTGTAATCATAGCTTGCAATTGACTGCAAAGGGCTCCTTGTCTTGGAACGCTGATAGTAGTATATACACTGCATTGGGTGCAAAGCCCCAATGCCTAGTTCATCTCCCAGCAAATCAGAATAAAGATCGCTGCATTACTCCGCCGCCGTACTCTCCAGCATGCTGTACTTGAAAGTCTGTTTGAAGCGACCCAGGCCCAAGGAAAAGCGCGCGTTCTGCTGTCCAGATGTAGCATCTCTGGGGCACACAGTTAGATACCGACAAAGTATCGCAATAAAAAAAAAGTGCGGACACAAAGGGCTTTCCGGGTGGTCTTTCCGCCGATGAGGTATAATATATAAACAAAAAAACATATCGCACTGCTACAAGGAACTCCTTTTTTTTCTTCTTTCTCTCGCTCAACCGTACCGTAGAGGCAGTTTCCTATCCAGTGCGTGGAAGGCCTGAGTCCGGGGCGTGAAGGGGACGGTCGTGCCGTGCGGCGTCCGGGGCGGCTGCATCTCCCACTGCTTGGCGGAGGTGGGCGAGCCGCTGCTGTTGTCGTCGTCGCCGCCGCCGCCGCCGCCGCCGTACTCGTCCTCCTCGACGTCGAGGCCCCGGTTGGGCAGCAGGGCCCAGACGGCGAGGCCCGTGTTGACGACGTAGAGGAAGGCCATGTACACGGTGACGGCGAAGGTGCCCTTGGCGAGCATGCAGCTGCGCTCGGCGTTGAAGGCCCGCGCCGGCGCGCAGCTGTGGCTGATGTACCAGGCGACGCTGCTGTGCTTGCTCGGGTCCCTGTCGGCGTGGTCGGGCCCCATCTGGCCGACCATGCTGGCGACGTAGAGGGCCGTCAGGGCGAGGCTGATGAGGCCCCCGACGAGCGGGTACCAGACCTTCATGATGAAGCCGATCATCTTGACGAGCAGCATGAAGAGGGAGATGACGGAGATGGCGACGTTGAAGTTTGTCAGGCTACAGGAGCGAAGCAAAGCAGGGTGTTAGTCTACACCTGTTTGAGGAGGAGGCTCACCGGAGGTGGCCTGGGGGTTGAGGAGGGCGAGGGCGGAAAAAAAAAAAGAGACTCACGTTTGAGACCATACGAATGGGCAGCGGCCTGTGGTTGGCGTAGGCGTAGAGGATCATGTTTGGATTCGAGTTCCATCCGTTGGCGTTGCCGATGCGCCACATGGTGGTCCGGTACATGTCCGGCTGGGCGATGCCGAAGAGGACCAGGATGGGGACGAGGCCGAGGAGCTCGGCGAGCATGAGCCAGTAGATCGGGTTCTTGACCCGCCACGGCCGGTGTAGTAATCTATAACCCATGGTGGTGGTGATGTGGTTGTAATTGAAGATGAGAGAAAGAGTCCCGTCCGTCCCTGATTATTCTTGCCTCGGGACTGCTCGATGCGATGATATAGCCCGTTCTGCCAATGAAGGAAGGTCTCTTCTTTTGCCGGAATAGAAAATCACGGGCTGCCAGCAGTCTGCGAAGTTGCAACCTCTTTTACATCTGTCGTTCAGAACAGACTCGAGATTCGAGACGACTCGCTGGTCAAGACGTCGCAAGCTCTAGTTGGGAGGAGTCGTGGGCCGCTTGACATAGACCTCTCTGTATATAGGCCTTGGCCAACACAGAATCGGGACGGCACTCGAATGGTATTTGAGAGGAGTGAGGAAGAGAAGCACAAGGGGGAGCACAGGTTCGCTGCCGCCCCGAGGCTCTTTTATTGAATCCCATCTATTCAACCCAAGCGAGAGGGAAAACCCCGCCCGGATTCCCTCTCAACCCCCCTGGCGAGACGAGCGAGTTACCGCCATCCTCCTGTGTGCCTCTCCTCCATGCGGCCCTCGCGAGCGGCCAGTCAGTGATCAGATCCGGCCCAGGGACCTGCGGTCGTGGGTGGTGGTGGCCGCCGCCCATTTCTCCCGGCGCTTACAGCTCTGCAGAGGTTTGTCCATCACGGCGCTGGGGCCCCCACCTGGCAGCGTGATGGCGGGGCCGGATTGGCTCGAGCAAAAGACGAGAGGGGGACCTGGAGATGCAGAGCAGGGGTTCGTGGGTGGATGGGGAGGTGTCCAATGCCGTGGGCGTCACGCACAGGCAGGTGCAAGGCCAGGCGTCTGCAGGCCGTGATTGGACGGTGGGTTTCCGTGTCCTTTGGTTCGTTGAATCCCCTTTGGCGCGCATCGCATGTGTGCATCAGCGGTGCGGTTGGACAAGGGGGCCGGGGTGGTAGTTACTTGACCTTGTAGGCGGTAGGTAGTAATGGGTTGGAGGCCCATCGCTCGCTCACTCATCCTCCCCTCCCTCTTCTGTCGCCTCGTGGCACTCGCCGCCCTCCCCCGAGAACGAGGATCAAGACCGCATGGTACCCTACGACGTCCCTCCCTACCACATTCTCGAGGCCCGCCGCGGACCTACCGGATGGCATGGGTCAGCAGCGTTGTGGGTGGCATTTCACGGGCGTTGGCTGTTGGTTGGGGGCTACGACAGGGCCGGCTGATGGTGCGGCCCGCTGTGTCGAACGGTTTTTGGTGGGGATTTGCACCCGTGGACTCAACTCCTGGCGGCTGTTAGTTGGCACATCATGGGAACACCCGACACTATCCAGCACCATCTTGTCGTGTGAAATGCGTGTCGCTCGGCGCAAAACATGCGACACGGGTTGCCAATGTGATGGTTTCGCCTCAAATCGTATCGCCTCGGGGCTGCGCGCCATCTCTCTACTGGTGATTGGAAGCAACAAAGATTGTTCGGGGGTCAGATTTGACAGGGCGCACGCTCTGGAGATGGAGATCAACTTGCGAGCTGGAAGTTCAGCCTATTGGGACGGACAGCATTTGGTGTTCCACAGCCGGCACAGTCAAGCATTGACTGACTGCCCGTCCAGATTACACACCACCATCTACTCGACCGCCGGGTCCCAGAAGGGTATGGAAATCGATCTTCAGTCATCATCCTACGACTAATGCACCTGCCTCCCGAGTGCAACACCACTGTGTTGCAGTGAGTGCACAGTCTTCGTTTCGCAGTAAGCTTTGCGTGTTGCTAAACATAGCATCCATATCATTCTCGGACGAGATGATGCTATTCAAAAAGGGATAGAAAGGTGACTCAAGAATCAGGATTTTGATCATGAGCACTTTGAACACAATGTCCGTCGGGTGTGGGTTGCACATTCATCAGCAGTCGTGGCTCTTTTGGCCTCCATCACCGGATATAGCCTCGTCTTTGCATCTGCAATGCGGAGAGCGAATATGACAGACATCCTTGGCGACACGCTCGCTGACCGAGGCAAGTAACAAGCGTGGTCTTTCAATCCATCTGGATTTCAAGACCTTTTGTTCATGGAGTACAGCACATCGATGCCCGAAGAGTCGAAGGGGCAATGGGAATGCTACCATTACTCCGTCCCAGGTGCCCCCTAGGTACCAAGGTAGCTTTGGGAGGGCGAGCTCCGAGGAATGAGGCGTTGTCAAATGAAGTTTCAGAAAGAGACAAGCTTCTCGCTAAGCTGGCAATACAGGACAGAAAGTGTCTGTTTGCAGCCTCACGCATCTTCGTCTGAACCTCAGCTGCGCACGTTTAAGATGAACTGCCCACCAGGAACGAATCAAGCCTTTCCTTAGTCGGGCCGGTGCAGGGCTTCGGATTTCATTGGGGGCCAATCTTGCATGTGTTGGCTGCGGTGCAGCGGAAGAAGCAATGTGCGGCCCCCGGCGACTCGAGTGATTTGAGACATTGGATGCCTTCATATGTCCCGTCCAAGGAGTTGTCCTGCAGCTCACTCTCTCGCCAGCTGGCAATTGCAGCTTGCATCTGCCGCCCTCTGTGTGCTCTGTGACACGCATTACGAAGAGTGTAGGACCCTCGAAAAAGGGACTGATGGATCATTACGGGTTGCAGTTAGTGAATCGAAGATCCCTTCCCAAAGATGTCTAGCGGATCCCAAAGGTCCCCCTGAGTGGCCTAATGTGATCTCGCTGCGTACCCCGGCCCCCAGCGCCGCGAAATCGACCATCGCCAGTCATGATTGGCTGCTCGTTAAAAAAAGACCGGTCTCGACTCTCCGATCCGCACCCAGCCAGCTTCCTAGCTCCCACCTCGTCCATCTCTGCACAAATGCCAATGCTGATGATTGTCCGTCCAGCAATTCGACAAGGCTCGGCGCGGTCGTTGTTTCAAAGACCTCGAACCCACAGAGGCATTTATCATCCGTGACAATCCACTGATGCTCCAGAAGAGATCTTCCAATCTGGGTTCTAGGCTGCTTCTATGCCTCTTCGCGGGCAGGGACAGCGATCGTCCCGAGCCTGCGGGACATCCAAGCCCATGCATGCTAGTACGTATTAGACGGGACGTTACAAGATGGATTTATTTGTCAACCCAAAGCTTACCTTTCGGAGGGCGGGCTAGTGTCCAAGGTGCTCAGCCCAGTCGACATGGACACGAGTAAGGTCGTGTGGTCTTCACCCGCTACGGGATTTGAGAATCGCATCTCTCCTCCATGGCTCCTCAAGAGGGCGCAACGAGCTCGGAGCACGCCAGAATTCTCGCCTTGTGCATTTGCATTTGGTTCTTCCTTTTGAACACTGCCTAAGTAGGTATGCATTGGACACACCCCCAAGAAGAGCCGAGAGTACGTAGAGCCCAACAAAAAAGAGCAGAAGAAAAAGAAAAAGAAAAAAAAAGTTAGGAACAGGCTCCATCAATGGGCTGGGACATGGGGCACCCGGAGCTAGTGCGCCCACTGGAGCCGGCCCACACTCCCTGGATTGATCTGGCAGTCTTTATTGCCCGCAGCTGGGACGCAGCAGATGGGGATGGAGCGGTCGAGAGCTTCAAAGACCTCGACGCTTTCCCTTGCCATATCTGCACACACAAATGCATCCTCCACACACACGCTCAATACTTTCCTCAAGCTACCTAGGCACCCTACTCGCGTTCACACATGCACCGCAAGCCCCAGCCTAGACAACCTCCCGCCTGACGTTTACACTTTTTTTCCTGCGAACTCGCCTGCTCTTATCAACGACGCCTGCTTGGGACTCGGACTCGTGCCCCGTTCATCTCGTAGCATTGTTGGCCACCATCTGTGCACCCTTTCCTTGCATACTTACACACACACGAAGCGCAGAGAACGGAGCTTTTGTTCGAGGTCGACCTCTGCCTTCGCCCGCCCTGCCCGTGCACCGTAACTACCTGCCCATCTATCCCTCACACATACCTACTTAATCATCTCTCCGAAATCCCAAACAGCCGGACACACACATCTCCACGCACGTCAGCATCTGTCCGGGACCTTGATCCGCCTACCTGCCGGGGTTTGGTTGCAACGCGAGGGCCAGCCTACCCACCCCATCTGCCCCCCTCTCCGCATAAACCTGCCTACCACTCCCTGCCCGCGCGCATTCTCGCCTTGCAGCACAAGACGGAGCAACCTCCGCGTCGAGGCCAGGTCACTAGAGAGAGAGCAAAGAGATCTTGTGTGGAAATTTTCGATCCCTCTTCTTCTCCTTCCTCCAAAACATCTACCGGTGCGGCCGGCTTTCTTTCACGTGCCTGAGGTGCTCTTCAACGTCTCGACGGGAGCCTTCAATGGCATCAACATACCCTTCGGTCCTTTTTATGTGTGTCCGTCTGTGTGAACAATAACGGCTTGAGCTTGTACGGGGGGGACCTGGTCTGCCGGCACCGATATTGCTGCACTTTCCCCCGCGTCCAAGTCCTCTTCATCGTGGACATTTGCGCCGCCCACTCTTCCTCGACGGTCTTCTCTCTTCTTTCAGCTGACTCTGCCTCATTCATGACGTTAGCGGATAAGAGCTTCTCTCGATATTCGGATCAGGTTCATCGTTTATCAACAACAGCACAGCCCCAGGACTTGAAGGCCGCCTCAGTAGCGATCAACCAAACCTCGTCCGCAGCCCCCGCGGCGCCGGGTCCGCTCGCTCATTCTATCCGTCAGCAAGGTAGACAATCCGTCTCGGAGGACGCGAACCGGAAGGCGCAGCAGCTCGCTGACGAATGGGGTTCTGAGATTAGCCGTTATGGTTTGACATCTGCAACCCTCATCCGCGAGCCTCCGGTCGTTCGGAATGCTCCGTCTAGGACCCCGTTCGCCTCTTCCCCCAGCAAACTGCGCCAATCCGTAACCGACAGCAATCCGCCGCCTGTGAGACCGGTCGCGGCTCTCCAGAGCAAGCGCAGCTCCGAAGAGAACGGCCTCGACCCGGGAGCCCGCCATTCGCCCCCCAAGAGAGCCCGCCTCACGGCTCCGTCACAGATTAGCCTGAGCAGTATCCCGCAGACGCCGTCTCCCGGTACCGACCAGGTCGTCTCCCCCATTTTCTTCTCCAGCTCCTCACGGCCAATGCCGATCCGCCCTCCGAGCTATCCTTCTACGGAAGGCACCAGCACCATGATCAATCGAATTCACGAGGGTGACGAGAGGGTCACCACGCATCGCCTGCCCAAGGGCAATGTCAGCTCGGCAGGTACCAATCGTTCATCGAGTACGCCAGGAAGTTGGCCATTTGACAGCCCCGGGACTGATGGACGGGCTTTGAGCCCGAGTCTGCAGCAATTACAGGGCATTGGGGTGATTGAGTTGCTCGAGCAGGACGAACGCCCGACCTTCATCATTGACCTCGCAAATAGTGCTAATTATCGGACGGGTCCCATTGAGGTTTTGTTCGCCAATGCGGCGCTCCGAGCATCACAAACTGTCCTTGATCTGGTGTCGTCAGACACTCTGGACCCCGAGAACAATACTGACTTCTCGCGCTTCAAGGCTTGGATATTGAGTTTTGTTCGAAATAATGAGTCGATGGATGTCTGCTTGCCGTCCTTGTCCTACGGGGGGATCAGCTGGACCTGTTCAACTTTGCGAAGGCGGTATCGCTTTGTCAGTGGGAATAGCAGCGCTGTGTCCATTACGCCCACCTCACCGAGCCCTCCCGCGCAAGCATCATCAGTTCTTGGCCAGAGGAATCGTGGGCCTACGCCTTCAAGGGATCCTACGACCCCAAGGGAACGTTCTTCGAGCGAGACCGACTACTTTGGCGATACTACAGCGCGCGAATCTGTCCGTCGATCACATTCTGTGCCAAGAGATGTCATTGACGTCGATCCTGAGACACCCATACAACAAGAATCAAACCCGGACGACGACGACGACGACGACTCAAGTCCGTCATTTGACTGGACTCGTATCGCCATCAGCCCCTCGTTGCCGTCGCATATCCAGTTTGCGCGCTCCATAGACTGGGCCTCGACTCCGTTAGGACCTATAGAGAACTGGGCGGCCGACCTGCGAAGCATGTCAAACCTAATCATGGGAAGTCCGCACCCTGCTGCGCTGTACTGGGGACATGACTACACTTCTATCTACAACGAGGCATACATTGCATTGGCAGGCCGGAAACACCCACGGATGATGGGCAACAGTTACATGGACGCCTGGGCTGAGATATGGGACGCCATTGAGCCGATCTTTGGCGAAGCCTGGAATTCGGGACAGGCCACCATGAAACACGACGACAGGCTATTCATCATTCGCAACGGCTTTCTAGAAGAGACTTACTTCAGCTGGTCCATTGTGCCGGTGGTCGGGGCTGATGGCTCGGTAGTGGCCCTGTACAATCCCGCGTTCGAGAACACGCGTCGCAAAGTGAACGAACGGAGGATGTTGACACTACGAGAGATCGGCGAGAAGACCGCGCTCTCGCAGACCGTGAACGAGTTTTGGGGGCTTGTACAGCAGGGCCTTGCGTACAACCCCTGGGACATTCCATTTGCGCTCATATACTCCGTGGCTGAAGATTCGGAGAGCGAGTCATCATCAATGCACTCCGGGAGCCTGTCTAACCCGCCTCAGATAGTACTTGAGGGTTCACTCGGCGTTCCTGAGAACCACCACGCCGCTGTGGATTCAATCGATCTTCGAACGAGCGGCGATGGGTTCGCACCTTATATGAGGGAATCGATG
The DNA here is from genome assembly GCF_004353045.1 of Thyridium curvatum. Taxonomy (NCBI): domain Eukaryota; kingdom Fungi; phylum Ascomycota; class Sordariomycetes; order Thyridiales; family Thyridiaceae; genus Thyridium; species Thyridium curvatum. The sequence goes on along the minus strand of NW_022156856.1, from coordinate 121,559 downwards.
GCCCAGCAAGGGATGCCTGTGGTTCTTTCGAAAGAAGACGGAACTTTACCTAGTTCTCTCATCGAAGGACTAGAGTTCAGGGGCTTTGGTGATCCCTGCAGGACTGTGGTCGTGTTTCCGGTTCATCCTACCACTACTGGCGATGCCGTCGTCGGTTTCATTGTGGTCGGCGTCAACCCCCGGCGACCATACAACGAAGACTATCAACTCTTCATCAACCTCCTCTCCCGGCAACTCGCCACGTCTTTGGCTTCAGTGGTGCTCTTTGAAGAAGAAATCAAGCGTGGCCAACGAGCGGCCAGGCTTGCAGCATTGGATCGCCAAGAGCTGTCTCTGCAGCTCCGTCTGCGAACCCAAGAGGCTGTCGAGAGCGAATACAAGTTCACTAGAATGGCCGAGTTTGTTCCTGTTGGGATGTTTATCGCGAACGAGCATGGAGTCATCAACTACTGCAACGACGCGTGGTGGGAGATCTCACGCCACCCTCGATCAGATTTCCGATCGGCAAACACGGTCGAGACATGGATGCAAAGTGTTCGGGACGAGGACAGGGCTGGTGTCGCGGCAGTCTGGCAGAGACTGGTCACGGAGAAGGTTGCCATCACTCACGAATTCCGGTTCAAGAACATACGTGAGGCAGACGGCCACGCCGTAGATACGTGGGCTCTCATGAGTGCCTATCCCGAGAAGACGGAGGGCGGCGAGCTGAGGCGCATCTTTGGGTGCCTGACAGACATATCACAGCAGAAATGGGCAGAAGTTCTCCAGAAGCAACGCATGGAGGAAGCGGTCGAGCTCAAGAGACAGCAGGAGAACTTTATCGACATTACCAGTCACGAGATGCGCAATCCTCTTAGCGCCATACTGCAGTGTGCGGACGAGATCACCAATACCATCGTCAGTCACCGTTCAGAGGACCCGTCGGCGTACGTGCCAGGAAAGTTCAACCTGCTGCTGGAGAGCTGCCTCGAGGCGTCAAACACCATCTCGCTGTGCGCTAGCCACCAGAAACGGATCGTGGACGACATCCTCACGCTGTCCAAGCTCGACTCTCAGCTGCTTCTGGTCACCCCGGTCGATGTTCAGCCTGCTGTCGTCATCCAGAATGTGCTCAAGATGTTCGAGACTGAGCTCAATTCCAACGATATACGGGGCGAATTCCGCATCGAAAAGTCATACCAAGACTTGGATATCGACTGGGTCAAACTTGATCCTTCTCGCCTCCGACAGATCCTGATCAACCTCATGACCAACGCCATCAAGTTCACCCAGTCACGGGAAAGAAGGGCCATTGTCATAAGTCTGGGCGCAACCCTCGACATCGAAGATTCGGCCGAGAGCAGTCGTTCATACTTCCCATCCCGGAGCCCTGAGCGGGAGAATATCACCGACGAGCCTGGCTGGGGCAGTGGGCACAAGATTAAGCTGCATGTCGCCGTGACAGATACCGGTCCTGGCCTTGATGACCATGAGAAGAAGATGCTCTTCCAGCGCTTTTCGCAGACCTCGCCACGCACACACGTGCAGTATGGTGGCTCTGGCCTCGGGCTGTTTATTTCCCGCATCTTGACAGAGCTGCAAGGTGGACAGATCGGAGTCACTTCTGAGAAGGGCCTGGGCAGCACTTTCGCCTTTTATATCAAGAGTCGCATGGTACCGCTGACGCAGCTCTCGCCCTCCATCAAGCCTCCCGCTTCGAGCCCCTTCAAGCGAGCCGACAGTGGCGTGGCTCCGGTAACATACACTGCTTATGCGACCAGCGGAAGCAAGCCACCGACGCCGGTAGCCCAAGATATAGTGCCACGGGCAGTACCAGACATCGCCATGACTGACCCGGACGCATCGGCACCTCTTGACGTGCTGATTGTGGAAGACAACCTGGTCAACCAAAAGGTTCTCCAGAGGCAGCTTCGCAAATGCGGCAACAACACCCACGTCGCGAACCACGGCATAGAAGCGCTCGAGGCGCTGCGTCGCTCTACCTTTTGGAGCCCAGAGCACGCCCATCAGCGACCGCAGCTGACCACCTCGTCGTCGAACCTGTCGAGCGTCTCGGGCTCCTCGGACACGAGCCACGGCAGGAAGAGCGAGCCTGACAACATCAACATTTCGGTAGTGCTGATGGACCTCGAGATGCCGGTGATGGACGGGATGACGTGTGCGCGCAAGATCCGCGAGCTCGAGGCGGACGGCACGATCCGCGGCCATGTGCCGATCATCGCGGTCACGGCGTATGCTCGGCCGGAGCAGATTGAGAATGCCAAAGCCGCTGGAATTGTAAGTCTGGTCTTTTTTTTCAACTCCCCCTTCCCAACACTGCCTCGGTTTCGAGAGCCCCCTTGTGCTAATTGTGTACAACAGGACGATGTCATTTCGAAGCCATTCCGGATCCCGGATCTCATGCCCAAGATTGAGGAGCTTGTAGCAAAATACAACACACACACGATTTCTACGCCAGCTTAGCGGGAGAGGAGGAACGAGGTGAAGGCCCGGATCGGATGTTGCTCTTCCCATGGCGTGGCCACCACCACGCCAGGACTTTGGGGAGACGAACTTTTCTCAAAACTCGGAACGACGTATGATTTCGCACAAACAATTAACTCGCATCTTTTTGCCATCGACGCCATCATCGTAACAGCGTAACCGGCAACCTCATCATACTAGACTGGACTGGTTCTTCATCGGCCCGGAGTTGGTCGGTTTCTTATGTCACGGTTTTCCATCATGTAGGGGCCGTTCGTTGCCCTTTTGTTTCTGTGGCCTCCTTTTTAGCTTTTTTTCCTTATTAGAGTACAGTATGGGCCCGGATCATGTCAGAGCGACTCATCTTAATCAGGGGGCGGCGATTCGGAGCGGGAAAAAGGCAGGCTTTCTCATTTATTGCACTTTTTAGGGGGCAAAGTTGGGATACTTAAAAAACGGGATACACACGAACGGAACGCCGGTTCCAGCATTCAAGGAGTTTTGTACATATTTGTTGGGAGTTGGAACGAGCTCTCTTTTTTTTAACTATGGGTATTATAGCGGTTGTGGGCTGCTTCTTCATCTTTCCTTAGGGAGGAAGAGAGAGTGGAAGAATGTTAATGAAGGAGCAAAGTTGCTAGCGAGGCTCCGGTGATGGCTCTTTTCCTCAGACCCTTACTCATTCCCATCTGTCTCCGTGTCTTGTGTGTCTCCTTGGTTATTTCATGGGCTGGCAATAATCGTGGAAGAAATTCTCTTCCTTTTCACCTGTTCGTCAGGGGTAGGTATCAGGTGAAGACAGGACTTGAATCAGAGGGACCATATCCAGGTAACAGTGCAACATGGAACATCTCTGCCCCGGTCCTCGTTGTTGGGATGAAGAATGGGTGCGCATTTTCAAGACAGTGGCGAAGGAGAAGAAGAGGAGATCTTTAATATCGACCATGCGGCGTGCATGCCCGGGAAACTGCGGAGGGAAGTGCTGAACGGGATCATTAATGCCAAGTTTGGCTCATGTTCAGCTAAGAAGGCAGCAAAATGTCTAATGGATTGAAGAAGTTCAAGCAAGCATATCCCTTGTCTTTCTCCCCGTGGCTGCCAGCCCTGATTACTGTCCTCATCCGAGCTAGCGGGCGAGTGCACCTCATGACAATCTGGTTGACAAGACGAGCCATATCTTTCAAACGACGAACGACAACAGAGATGAGGTATGTTCATTGATCAGTATGTCAAAAGATGTTATGTATCCGTTATCAAGCTGTGTGCAGGTCCAAGAAATGCGCAGCCTCCTTGACTTAGAGAAGGTTCAACCCGGCTGTGCCCAGCCTTGTCGTCAACATCGCCATCTTGACTGCATGTCGTCGACAAAGCCACAGAGAACGTCCCGCCACACGCGGAACAAGCAGCCAATAGAAATACTGTTACCTCGAAGGCGGCGTGAATTGCCGCCTTTGCCTCCTTCTCTTGGAGAGGAATTGGTAGGTACATGATTCAAGCCCCCCTTATCAACGATGTAAATCACACGAAGTAGTTATCAAACCAGCATTCTTCGCAGAGAAGAGCAAGCACGAAGCAAATCTCCATCGACGGAGCCACTTAGTTGAATGTCTCACTCGAGAGTCTCGGGATAGCACGTCACGGCGGCCAGGAATGGGCACCAAGTCGGAAAAAGAAGCATCGGTGGAATGAACACCATGTGCATCGGTTGGAACGCTGGCTCGGTCGATCGTTTTTGGAAATGGGTAGCAGCAGGTACCTACTCTTACTGTATGCTACTAGGTACTTCGAGAGTGGAAATTCCAAATCAGGCAAACCTTCGAACTTGGGAACTGTAAAAAATTAGCTGCAACTCATTACCCCAAATACCGAGTTGTCGATACGTATCGCCAGAACAACGGCACCAGTACGACCAGGACAGGGACAGTCCGGTCATCACACGACCTGAATCCGCCGATTCAACTATGGTCATCATTCTGCTAGGCCAGGCACACAGGGTTGACTAATGGGTAGTTCCGCAACGTGAGGTCCGAAGGACAGAACTCGAAGGAAGTTTACTTGCCACAGAGTTTCACGCCACGGTCAAGTAAAAAGCCGAGGAAACTCTGCTTGCGTACCTAACTCCAGCACACGTTTGAATGCCACCCGGCACAACCCTCTCGAAACCGAGGAATCTCACCTATTACCTAGCCAAGGTTGAACAGTGGCTTCTCGTCCAAGTCTCTCGGCGTCCACTAGCACACCATGTGCGCACACGCATGCATTTCAGCCCACAATCACGCAAACTATCACGTAACTTTCCCCGGCGACCAAAGGGCTGGAAATGTCCACATGATTCAAGAGGCAAAGAAACAGCCCCTCAGAAAAGACAAGTAAACCTAGCAGGTGAGATACAAGAACGATTTCTCTAGACTGATGAAAACGCGACGAAAAAGCAAAAGGGCACTGCCGTAGACCATCACAGAGCAACGCAAGAAGACATTGCCGCGATCTCCGGATGGGCCGATACGGCAAAGGCACTTTTTGAGGTGGGGTCGCGGGGAGATGCAATCGTTCGAGATGATGTACACCTAGCTGTGTCTCTTTCTGAAGAATACGGATCGGCATCGGGACGGGCGGAGGGGTAGTAGAAATGAGAGACATGGCATGGCATTGGCATGGCGCTGGCATGGAGCGAGCATGACCCGAAAGTAGAAACGCGTTTCCCCTCCCCCCCTAAAGTCAAAGACACACAAGACACAGAGACACACACATCGATCGATTTACGATTGACGTATGATTGCCCGCGCAGGAAACGTCCAAGGGATGGGGGGGAGAGACATGCAGGCATCTAACTAGGCAATATAGGCAAAAATTGTTCTCCCTGCCCGCGCCGCCGCCGCCGCTGCTGCTGCTGCTGCTGCTGATGTTGATGTTGCGTTGCACCCGCGGGATGGGGATGGGATGCGGGAGGCAAAAAGGAATATGGGAGGTGCGGTTGAATGATATCAGAGTCGAGTTACCCCAGCTCTCGCCCATGCAAGGTTGGAAAGAGGGCGTATGCGGTGTGTGTGCCGGGTCGGACGCCGTGTGAGGTCTAGGCTCTCCCGGCGGGCGTGACACATGACCGTTGGGGGAGGCGCTGCAGGATAGTTAGGGAGGGTCGGCTTGGGGGAGACCTCGAGGTCATGTACAGCTTCGCGGAGAAGAGGGAGAATAGAGGAAGAGAGCATGTCGCAAGCAAAAGGGTCGTCCCCTTTCCCTTGGCGAATCGGTACCCAGGCAAGGTTTTGGCACAATGGGGCTAGCTATCATGGCCACCGTGCAGCGAAATGCGGAGCGTGCATTGCAGACTTACATGAAATGCAGACGCACCACCACACTCGCAGCACACTTCGCCTGCCCATATACCTACAACGCATCGAGACCTGACTAGACCGACATTCAAAGGCATATATGCAAGTAGATTGACGAAGATCGCTCCTGGGGCGGGCGGGGGGAGGAGCTGCACCACATCATCCAGTCAGTTGATGCACACTCCAAGCCTCGAGCCGGCAAGGTTCCAAAACGTTTTTTTTGACCCCACCACCCATGGGATCATGCGCATGCCGTGCTGGCACGAGATAGGTTCGCCCGTTTGATGCTGATGGATGTGTGGGGAGAGAGAGAGAGGCAGAGAGATAGACGGCTTCTTCCCTCCCTCACCAAGGAAACAAAGGAACGGACGGACAAAAAATCGACATTCTGGCGGTGTACAGATCAGACACCTCCTGTGGGACCGACACCCAAAGGGAACATGGCCTAGAGGACGATCGGTTTCCGAATGGGGGGTTACGGCATTCTCCAAGTGCGTCTTGGTTCCGTACAAGGAGAAAGGATGGAATTTGACAAGATAACGCCCGTCCATCCAGACGAAGTGTACACGGACACACGCAGTTCCTTCATTGGTAACGCTGCGGATAGCTCAGACACTGAAGAGGATTCGGGATTCAAGCCGGTGGGGTTTGGGGCTGGATCCTACATCAAACAGGTTAATCTAGGCAAGACAGGTTCGATCTTTCGTAAGCCAATGGCAGCGCAGGTCCCTGGGCAAACTGGCAGAGCACGTTTCCGCGGTTCGAAGAGAACTGACGCAGAGTTGATAATGCCGTCCCCTTGCGCGGGTGGGCTGCCGTCTCTCGATCTGCAAGACAACTCCTTCAGAGGTGAAGGAGGCCTGAAAAGTTGCCTGGATGATCATCTGAGCGTTGCTTCTGTACGGGAGGTAGCATGCATCACCTTATATGAAAGACAGATGCACAATGATGTACAGACGGAGCAGTAGCAGGCGTTGTGGCTGCCGCTCGAGGTAGTGTCCTTCCTGCATCTTAATAAGGTACAAAGCAGCATGTACTTTGGATACGGGGCAGTCAGACCGCAAAACCAGGCTTTTAATAAGCGATATGCGGTTGGCATGGGATCCCATCCCCGTCGGGAAGATGTGCTCAACGGATACGACGTCGGAACGGCGAGAGCAGGTCCAGGTTCACTCATGAGTGGCATGGAATGGACGAGCTGGACGCACATTTTCCTAGCCGTTACCTACTCCGTAGTCATGTACGCAGTGCAGTTCTCCAGGGGTTGGACAAAAGAGTCCCACGGCTTGAACTTGGACGTTCTGATGCATTGACTATACCGGCAGGTTTCGCATTTTCTTCTTTTTCCCAGCTCGCGTTTGCTACTAGACGGGCCCCAAGCATGTCTGAGACAATCCACCTTCTGATCGAGGCAAGATCTCGAAGACAAGGGTGAGTGTGCCTGGCATCAAAAGAAGGAAAAAACACGTGTGGTCGTTGAGCCGCCCGGCGGCATAATGACCTGGGCTGTGTCCGCTATGCAATCTGGGCGTGTTTCATGCCAAGACATGGCGAGTGCAGTGCAGGTGAGGATTCGCTGGCTGCTCACGATTGGGGTCGTCGTCTGTGACCTCGAGAGAGATTACCTTGGACGATGCTACTGACTCAGCTGGGCGATGGGCAATGCGCATGGGCAAGCCAATCCGCGGCCACGATGGTGCAGCACTGTAGGAAGTCTTTTTGCACAAAGATATCTCGAGCAGGAAGGACACAGGCTCGGCTTGCTTCCGCTCGCGTTTTTCGCCGCATTCTACCCCTTGTCGATACCTATTCACGCCCATGCCTCAGCTCTCCCCTGTCAGCGGGTCCACAGATTTTGACATGAAATACAAGTAAAAAAAAACAAAGTCATTACGGTGGCACAAACCTGACCGTTTCAGCAAAGACATTTGAGGGAAACAAGCCATGCGCCGGGAGAGACGCTAGTGTTCTTTGTCCCTTTCCCTTCTTGTCTTCGCATGCCAAGAAAAGAAGTCGTTCAGACCATGTTAGTCATCTATCGAGATCTCCACGGCGGGCGACGACTTCATGTAACTACTTTGTAACAAGCCCGGTCTTGCAGGTGGATTTGTATGACAGCAGAGTTCCGGATTGATTAAGTTCTAGATTCTTGGTCCTTGCAAAGAAAAACAAAAAAAACAAATACCTGAGTTCGAGTATCCTGCGAAGAGCCGACTGCACAGGATTATTTTTCCATTGTCGTACCTCGTATGGCGCACAATTACGCACACCCGAAGGGACCTTGGTCTGTTTCTTTTCTGGTTAGGTGCCGGTAGCGTCCGTCAAAAATGTCATGGCGACGGACCCAGCAGTTCCACTGGGCGTGGCTGGATGGGGTCAAGCACCAGTGGATCTCGATTTCCTCCCTATCGCCTAGGTACGCGCAAGTACGCCCCAAATGAGAGCAGCATTTCGACGAGAGCGACTGGCGGAGCGGCGGCCAGAGAGGACTGGACCAGAGATGGTTTTTTATTGGAGTGGATCTGTTGGCACAGGCCCGGCGTTGCATCGGGTGAGCTTGAGTGGCCAGCGAGGGCGAATACGGAGGCAGCGTTGACAGTGCTGGTGCATCTGGTGGACTGGGTTGGAATGAGGACGCATGGTAACGAAATTACGGTACCTGCCAGCAAAGCAGCCCCCTATCCGCAATCCCAGAAGCACTTTGGGCGGTCTGGACCCTATCTACAGACCCTAGGGAGACCGTAGCACTGCTCTCGCCGGGTAACTGCTCTTCTCTTGTCATCAAGGGGCAAGGGGCCTGTGGATTGTTGAGGCTGGTCCACCAGCAGTGGGTGGCTGTGAGGTGCGGTATGGCCAGGATGAGCGAGATGGGTTGGATTTGGCAGTGCTGCCGCCGTGAGAATGCGAGATGCTCCGTACATATTGTAGGCCTCGTCCGCTGTCTGCTGTTGTAGGGAGGCAGTTCTGGTTGATAGCGTTTGATGAGGTGATGACCTGATCGACAGCGACTAATCCACATCAAATTTAGCAACGACACGCCAGAGACCAAGAGGCACGAGTGGGCTTATTAGTGGCAGGAGCCTGAGGAGTCACCTGCAAGCTCCACCCACCTCAGCGTTCGGTGATTTTTTATTCAGTGGATTGGTGGGACGCAAGGGCCCGCCTGGCCACGGTAAAAGCTGCTGTCTTGCATTATCCACACCATCCAAGGGGGGGGCTGCCGCACCCGCTAGCGCCCTGAAAAGGGCAAACGTAAAATAAACTGCAAGGTGCAGGAGATGGCGGACGGCTAGCAGCATGCCGGTACTTCGACGTGATGTACCCGCAAAGGCGCAAGGTTGCAGTGTCTGTCGCAAAGCTCTCTCCTCTCCTCTCCTCTCCTCTCCTCTCTCGAGCTGACCTCGAGCAGTTGACCTGCACAAACGAGTTGTCGGTTCGAATGCTGTCGGGCGATAGAAGTACAAATACTGAAGCATCTCCCACTGTTCCACATTCCTCTCCTTGTGATCTTGTTTTCGCCCTAGCGCCCTGGAAAAGGAGGGACTTGAGCTAGACGCTGGGCTACTGCCGAAGGAGGACCCCTGTAGTTGTAATTTCGCCCAGGGTCGGGTAGCGCAAGCACGGACCAGCGATGCACCCAGCAACAACGTCCACTCTCGAGCCAGACTGGCGAACGGGTCGCATGTCAAACCCGTCAGTCAACCTACGGAGTACGGAGGACGGGCAGAAGGGGTCTCGACCGGGAGAAGCACGCCAGACCCTGATCTGACGAGCTACCAGGGGGGATCGTAGGCCAGGTGAAGGAAACGGTCGATCAGGGATCCAGCGACAGAAGCAGCGAGCGGCTGGAGAAGAGAGGATGGATGCTCGTTCACCACCAGCTCTCCGCTGGTCTGGTTGTACTTGTAAGCTGTGACCGCATCTGTATGGTCGAGCAAGACAAGTCGACGAGCAGGGAAGCTGCCGGTACTTGTTGTTGCAGTCACTGGCCATGCGCATATCTATATCTGCCTTGGATGGTATCGAAGCAGGAGTACTTGTACACGTAAGGTCGTTGAAAGGGTGCATTGGGCAGGCAGGTACAAGGGTGATATGTCCAGACCGTTTTGTGCCTTTTGACATGGATGGCAATGATACCGTGAGACGTGAGAGGGAGGTTGCGTGAGGGTGGAAACGGAAACCAAGATAGCTCCCCCTCCCTTCCCCGTCCACTCCCTTTCTTCTCTCTCCCCTGTCATCCCAAGACGGACGAGCTCTCTGTGACAATCTCTGCCTCGCCCATCCCCCATCCATCCCCATCTCCATCCATTGTCCATCAATTGTCCATCCATCCACCAGGACCACCAGGACCACCCGGACCACCACCCAGCTCCAACTAGTTACCTGACCACCCACCCATGTGAAAGGCGGCCAAAGGCGGCAACGGACAAGCAACCAGGCCAGCACCAGCACCAGCCAGCCAGTCCTTCGCTTTCCCTTCCTTTCCCTTTCCCACGCCCACACACCCCCCCCTGTGACGCCTCGAGAGGAAACAAATAAGTACCCTTCCGAGCTCCAGTCGCTGCATTCCTTCTTCTTCCCCCTTCTTCCACTTTCCTCCTCCCACAAAACCAATAGATTATTCTTTTAATCAAATCCCAATCCCGCCGGCCTCACATCTCGTGACCACCAGGGCAATCCACTTCACAACTACATCGAGGCAGTCCATCGTCCACCCACAAACGATCCTGTCCTTACTTTTCTTTGCTTTCCAGTGATACCCAAAAACTCCTTTTTCATTTCCTTTTTGAGATACCCAAACAACATACCCCAACAATCCACCACAATGGCTGAGGAGAACAAGAACGTCGAGGTCCCCAAGGAGACCGTCCCTGCTGTCGCCGAGCCCGTCGCCGCCGACTCTGCAGCTCCCGCCGAGCCAGCAGTCGCTGCTGAGCCCGCCGCTGCCGCCACCGAGACCACCACCGCCGAGCCCGCCGCTGCTGAGGCTACCGAGACCCCGGCCGCCGCCGCCGAGGAGGCCAAGAAGGAGGAGGTCACCCCCATTGAGGAGGGTATCCTCGAGGCCAAGGGATCCTCTTTCCCCAAGTGAGTATACTGAACGCCCCTTTTCTACTAGCGAGGTGGATTCGCTGACACATGGATTTTCCTCACAGGAACTTCATCTACTCCAAGAAGTACTTCTGGTTCGGCGATGAGGCCGTCGAGCCCAAGCACATGAACGCCTACATTCGCGGCGAGAAGGTCGGCGAGGTTGCTCACCACGTCGCTGCCTGGGCCTCGCACACTGGCAAGGGTCTCCTGTTCTACAACGAGAAGCCCAACGACAAGTCGACTCCCCACGGAGCCATCCAGCTGGTAAGAATTCCAACTGTAAAGGAAAGCTTGCACGTTCCGCAGTAGCTAACGACCTCACCAGGCCGAGGCTTCTGAGCCCACCGTCGACGGCACCCACAAGTTCCACCTGACTTCCAAGGGCCACAAGCACACCTTCAAGGCTGCCAGCGCTGCTGAGCGTGACAACTGGGTCGCCCAGATCAAGGCCAAGATCGCCGAGGCCAAGGAACTGGCCACTGCTGTCACCGAGTCCGAGACCTACAAGGCCACTATCGAGAGCTTCAAGCCTGCTCCTCCCGCCAAGAAGGAGGAGAAGAAGACTGAGGAGGCCGCCAAGGAAGAGGCCCCCAAGGAGGCCGCTCCCGCTGAGGAGGCCAAGACCGAGGAGCCCGCTAAGGAGGCTGGCAAGCTCGAGGAGCCCGCCAAGGAGGAGCCCAAGCGCCGATCTGCCAGCCGAAAGCGCGGTTCGATTTTCGGCAGCCTGATGGGCAAGAAGGATGAGGAGAAGAAGGAGGTCAAGAAGGACGAGAAGCCCGCCGAGGCCGCCGCCGCAACCGAGACCCCGGCCGCCGAGACGTCTGCCCCTGCTGCCGAGACCGTCGCTGCGACTGAGGCTGCCCCCGCCACCGATGCCCCTGCTGCTGAGGCCGAGGCACCTGTTGAGGCTGCTGCCACCGAGGCCAAGGCCCCTGAGACCAAGCCTGCCCCCGCCAAGCGGGCTTCGATCTTTGGCAACCTGAACTTCGGCCGGAAGAAGGCCGAGGCCGAGTCTGCACCCGCTCCTCCTGCCAAGGACGCCCCGGCTGAGGGCGCCGCTGTCTCGCAGAACGCCCCCGTGATCCCGGCCGTTGAGACCACCGAGCCTCTCTCGGCCGAGGTTGCCTCCCCTGCCAACGTCCCTACCGAGACTGTTGACGCCACCCCTGCCACCAACGGCGAGACCAAGAAGGAGATGAAGAGCGACAAGCGCAAGTCTTCGCTCCCCTTCGGCTTCGGTGCCAAGAAGGAGAAGTCTGCCTCGTCTGACGAGGAGGGCGACAAGCCCAAGTCCCCCTTCTCCAAGTTCCGTGCCACCATCAAGGGCAAGGGCAAGGCTGAGAAGCCTGCCGAGAAGACCGAGGAGAAGCCCGCCGAGGCTGAGGCTTCCAAGGAGGCCGAGCCTGCTGCTGCCGCCGAGGCCGAGGCCGCCAAGCCCGTCGAGCCCGAGACGGCTGCTCCCGCCACCACCGAGGAGACCCCTGCCGCCGACAAGCCTCTGGCTGCCACTCCTCAGGTTGCCGCTACCGCATAGAATGCGCATTGGCGCCTCAGCTGAATCGTGGTCGCTATGAAACCCGGTCGCATACACCAAAATCACAAAAAAAAAGTAAGACAGTTATAGAGCGAAGTCCATGAACATTTTGAGAGAGGGGGGCCTCGAGCGCCTTCCAACGACTACTAGCCAACTCTCCGGGTTTGGTCGGGAATCGGTTCTGCATTTTCAAGATACCCTGTCAAAGCTTGGTTGGACCCTGATATACCCACTACGTCTTGTTTTTAATAATCGCTGCATTCATCGGTCTTTCCTCTGGAATCGAGAAGAGGCCTAAACAGCCTCTTCTCGGCAACGACCAACCAAACTACAAAAAAAAACCACAACAATGTCTTCGTTATTTCCTCTGCATTTCCCCGCCGCTCTTTGCTTTTCATGTAGTTCCTGCTTTTCTCGTCTTGATACCAGACCGAAATACCAATATCCTTGCAATATCTTGTCTTTGTTTTTTTGATACCCAGTATACCCCGCAAAACGGTCGACGGTTTTGGAAAGCTCTCTTGGAAAGATGTCTTGATTTCTGGACGGGAGGATGAGTTGATACCCTTTGCTTGTGCTCACGGAAGGAGCAAGCATCTCTCCTGAGAACCCGGCGGAGGAAAAAGGGGGAAGGATGAGAAAATACGGGCCCACGAAACTTTCTGGCGTCCCATCAAAGAGTACCTGTGTTATCTGCTACTGGCTTGACTCCGTCTGGGGTGTTTCATGGCCTCTCGACTGACTGCGTGTGTGGTCGGGGGGTGATGCGAGGCTCGAGGGGGATCATGGCAGGCTGGCACGAGCGGGTCGAGCCTCCTTGTAGTCAAGGAGGCTGCTTTTTTAGGATCCATAACTTAATAGCTAATACTACCTCTCTCGCATGTTGAGCTTCGCTTACACTCTCGTTCCCCTATTCTTGTCGATTACTGTGAAAATTTGGTGACTGGGTCCTGTGAGCACGGTCGATGCCAACTCAGCACCTGGACCACATCTTGGTAAATCATAAAGAGCCCAGGAACAGTCAAATTGGTGAGAACTATCTATGGATGGATAAGTAGATAGGTGAAGAGATGGTTCATGGGTCTACAATGCTGATACAGGGAAGTCGATTGGAGCTGGAGATCAGTGAATGAGACTATGTTTTGTTGCCTCTCCTAGTAACATCGACCTTGGAACAATGTCTCGACACGGACACGGCATACTACAAAAGTGCTAACTAGAGTTAGAGTGTACAAGTAGTTAAGGAGTTCCAGCCAAAAATGAGTACAGACTCGGAAGGTATCTCAAGGGGAGAAGAGAGAGTGATACCCCTGGCAACCCCCGTTCCTTCCTCCCCCCCCCCCCAAAAAAAAAAAGAACAAAGACAGCAGAAACAAAATATCCGGGATATCAAACCGCGACGTTCTCACCCCTTTCCAACCCAGTCACACAACCAACTTTCAAAAACCCAGAGCCAGGCCAGGGGGGGATGGGCCCTACCTAGCCTAGCCTACATGTAGTTATATGCTCGTGGCCGTGGCCGTGGCGGCCGACGCCGACGTGCCCAGCAGCGTGAGCGGGAACACCTGCAGCGGCGGCGGGTGCTCGGCGGTGTAGTTGGCCGCCGGCCGGCCGCAGAAGCACCCGTCGGCCGTGAGGCTGACGAGCTTGCACGGCGCGCCGGCCGGCTGCGCGCCCGAGTCGAGGTACAGCTTGACCTCGCGCCGGGGCCCGCCGGTAGGGCAGGCGACGAACTCGCGCGACTGGTGGCGCCGTCGTCGTCGTCGTCGTCGTCGTCGTTGTCCCGCCGCCGCTACCCCGGCCGCTTCCGCTGCGGCCTCGCGCTTCGTGCCGTTGGCTGTGCCGGTGCCGGTGCCGACGACGAGGAAGCCGTCGCCGACCAGGAGCAGCCGGCCGTCGTCGTCGAGGGCCCAGCGGTCTGGGCCGACGAGCTTGGCGAAGTTGGGGTCGTGCTCGTCGTCTGGGAAGGCGCTGCAGACCAAGGTGTCCGTAGGGGCTTTATTTATTTTATTGATTCCAATTTGTCAGCCACAGTCTTTTTCTTTTTCCCCCCCATCGAAATCGGGGGGAGCCATTTGCATATCAAACCGGGGAGAAAGAAGGCTTTTGTAAAAAAGGCAAGAAAACTCACGGACAGCCCAGCACCACTGATCGTCCCGGTCACGGAGGTGGCCGTCGCCGTCGACCCGCAGGTACATGAGCGTGTGGTCCCCGTCGGGCACGGGGAAAGTCCCGTTGAGGGGCACGTCGCTGCCGACGAGCTGGCCCTGCTTGTCCTTGGTGAGGGTGAGGGTGAAGCCGTGGGCGTCTCTGATGAGCGCCTGGAACTCGCAGCTGGGGCTGGTCGGAGAAGGGCCCGAGCATACCGGAGGATGCGTGGCGAGGGCCAGGTGTGTGCCCAAGAGGCAGATGAACCAGAAGAGGAGGATCATTGAGTCGGGTATTCTTTCTTCTTTGATCCCAGGAACCGGACAAAGGAGAGAATATCAAGCAAGGAAAGAGAGGAGTGTATTTGGGGTTTGATTACTCCCAACATACGATTAAAGAGTGTGTGTTGTGATGATGATGATGAAGAGAAAGAGTAGCCATGATAATCCTTCGCATCAGTCACCTTGACGGGCTCCTTTTTAAGAAAATAATCATTGAACTCATCACACCACCGTACCTTATTACTAAGTGATTCAGCACGTCTTTGTGTTCAAGAATCAGCCTGGACCAAGGTATCAAGATGACCAACTGCTGTCACCAAGACGGTCACACTTTGTGGCCAGTACCGGAAGCAGTCGATGACTCGACTCGGTAAGAACCACTATGTGACGATGTTGAGTGTGCGCGTTGACTATTGCAACATACTTAAAACTATCGACTCTTTGAGACTCGTTCTCACCTACGTTGCGAAACATGGCGTGAAACGTGACATAAGGCATGCGCTTTGTTGGTTACAGTCTCGCTCAGCACTCGTGACATGAGTTCTTTCAAAGCCCCTGATGTGTTGGGAGCCAGCAGGGGCAAGTCAACGCAGGCGTGTCATTACTATTACATTTTCATGCCACACCGCAGACCTTGAGTCACGTTTAAGGAGGATCGCTTGAGTGCGGGAAGAAATGGAGAACATAGCTGTTCCTCCGGGGTATCTGTATTGCTATCACGTCTATCGTTTCCTCGACCCCGAGGATATTGACCTCTTGGCCTTTTTCTGCGGCACCTCTACTTCCTCTTCCGAGGGCTCGTTTTCCCCCTCTTCTTCGTCGACTTCGGAGGCATCGTCATCTGAGCTCTCAAGCAGGATGACATCCTCGGTGCCGACTGTCGACTCCACACTGTCTTCATCCTCATCGGAGCTGCCCATCTCACCCGGGTCACTGTCACTGCCAAACCCTTCAAAGTCGCTGTTATCGTCTTCCGCTTCCTCCGGTTTGCTTTTCATCGCGGTGGGTATCGTGGCGCCCACGGAAGTGTCGGCAACGCTCTCGGCGTCATCTCGCTTCCTCTTCTTCATTTCGCCAAGCCGGCCAGTGCGATCTGAATTTTCCGTCTCGTCGACCTGGACCTGAGGTGGCGGCGTGAACCATGGGATCTTGCCCCTCATGAAGTCATTTAGGATGATCCTTGCCACGCCATCGACATCCGGCTCTCCACCCTTGAGAAGCCTGCCGCTTTTCCTCGCCAGAGCTTCGAGGAAACGAATGTGATCGCCAATGTCGCTGTAGTCAAGGTCGTAGGTACGCTTGAGATGTTGCGGCTTGACCTTCTTGAGCACAGCAGGGATGTATTGCGCAGGATTCTCAACCTTCTCCGTCCTCACAGTACCTCTCAGGATAAGAATCTCGGGGGAGGCCTGCTGATCCGGGGGCACGATTCCAGGACAGTCAATCAGGAAGATTCGCTTCATCAGCGTGACATACTGCCAGACTTTGGTCTATCATAATGTCAGCTACCATCTCCAATCTCTTCACTTTTTGAATGAATAACTTACCTCGCCAGGAATGGGCGCCACCTTAACGCTGGCCTTGCCCCTCAACGCATTGATGACTGAGCTCTTGCCAACGTTGGGGTAGCCGACTAGACCAACAGAGATCTGCTTCCTGTCGGAATGCAGTGACGAGAACTGCCGGAGCAGACCAATGACGGAACCCTTGCCGAACGGCTGAGTAACGCTTGCTCGGAACGCCGCTGTGGGAACTTCCTTCTGAAGAATCTTGACCCATTTTGCCTATTGATGGTCAGCAGGTGAACTTGACAAGCTCAGTTACGACCAGGAGAAATTCTCCAAAAAAAAAAAATGTATGTTTCAATACTAAGAAGACTGCCATAAAATAATCCAAGAAGGACACGCAGACTTCAACTCATCACGAAACGGTCAGGCTCTCATGACAGACCCCCAAGACGGAGAAACTATCTGCTCAAGACCCGAAGGTCAAGAGCATCGAGTGCCAATGTTGCTTTTCCAAAGCTGTAACGGACCAGATCTATGATGCACAAATAATGCAGAAGAAGCCCTGACTAAAGCTTTGGGATATGGTATGGAGAAAGGGGGGGGGGGGCAAAGGGAAAGGAAGCAAAGTTATGCTTACAGCAACAGACGTGGGCACCAAATCACACTTGTTCAATAAGAAGATCAAGTGCTTGTGCGGCGCCTCTTCTTTGAGGTACTTTTCGACACTGCGACACCTCGTGCCCAGAGGATCTCGAGCATCCAAGACTGGATATCTATTAGTGACTGGATGACAAGTTGTCCAGTGGAAAGCGCTTACCATGTATGAGAACGTCGCTAGAATCAATGGTCCGATACAACTCGTTCCAGATGCGTTTGCTTTGGCCCTTGGTGAAAATAGGCTCTATCGCAGCGTTGATGGCAGTATCCTCCTCAGCAGCATGGTCTATGGGACCATCCTCGGGACCAGCGTTGCCGCTGAGTAACCTCTGCTGTTCCAGACGGTCTTTGTATGTGTCCAGGTCCTTCTCAGCACCATCGGCCAAGTCAGCCAGACTGCTGACATCCAGCTTGACGCGCTTCCTCGTCGACTTGGAGCCAAAGATCTCGGAGTACGGGCTGCTCTCCAGGGTCATCTTCGCCCTGTGCTTCTTCAGTCCGTTTGTTTCCGAGCCGTCTCTGATCAGGGACATGGGCAGTTTGTTCGACTTCAGAAGGACTTGGTACGGGTCGTTTGCACGCTCCGCCATTGCCTCTCGGAAAGCTGTGTAAGAGGGTCAGCAGACGGATCTCTGGGGGTATACAATGCATGGGGGTATGCACATTTTAGACTGTCCTGGCTGATGACTCTGGTGTTGCCAAACCATTTCCTGTTTGGCTCAATGACCGCCGTCGGCACATCTCGAGACTGGTACGAGGCCGCCTGAATGATCTTGCCGTCCTTGTTACGCTGCGCCTTGCCCTCCTTGAACATGTTCAACTGCTTGACGCGCTTGGCATCGCGGTAGAAGGACTCGCCCTTCACCTTGACGTTGGCCATGCCATCTCCCGTCTTGCCCTGCCGCTGGCGGCGGCTCGCCTCTTTCTTTCCGGTGCCCATAACGGAAAGCGCTCAATCTGGTGACCCGGGGAGAAGAAGGATGTGAAGTGAGGAAAAAAAAGGCCCCAGACTTCCAAAGAAGAGACCACCAGCCCTGAATCTTTGTAAAAAAAAGTAGAAGAGAGGAGAAGGAAAGAAACTGGGAAGCAAGCGGTCAAATCCACAGAGGGAAAGAAAGGATGGGGCTGGGAAGACTGTGTGCGATAAGATGGGAAAAAAGCTGCGATAGCGAACTTTCCCTACAATTTTTTTCTCGACGCCAGGACCCCTGCTGAACAACACACCCCCACTGAAAGCTTCAGTGGGGTCGCTAAATTCGTCTCTGGACCGCCCAATTGGCCGGCCATTTCCGGCAAGGAGCAAGAAAATTCCGGCCTAGTCGTCTCAAGCGAGTCCACTCTGGTCTGGTTCAATTGGCAGGAGCGTGCTGCGGCTCTCGAATATTTTCAAGATCGTCAGTCAATCAGGAGCTCCGGTAGGCAGAGTCTCTCTCTCAATCGACAACCCCGTCGTGCCCCTCCATCTCACCTCCGAACGGGGCATACAACCTGCCACCCATCACAACAATGCCTCCCTCAATATCGAGACAGGGAGTCCTCTCCCTCGCCTCGACGACCTCGGCCTCCGCGATGAGGTGCCTCAGCACCACGCGGCGCCTCCAGGCCGTCAACATCCCGCCCGAGTCGCCCCAGTTCGTCAAGCTCCCGCAGCCGCCCCAGTCCTCCGAGAAGAAGTACCCCCGCGTCAAGGGCCGCCTCCCCGTGCCCCGCGACGTCTTCCACCACCGCACGGGGCACCTCAAGGCCGACCCGGCCGCCTTCGTCGCCCGCGCGGCCCCGGTATCCCTCGCCGAGCAGCGCGGCGACACCCCCAAGTCCGACGTCGAGGCCCAGCGGCGGCGGCTCGCCGAGAGCCGCCGCCGGTCCCTGGCCTCGGGCATAGAGGGCCTCTGGCAGCGCAAGCAGGTGCGCGAGAGGCAGGCGCGCGACGCCGGGCGGGCCAACTTCAACCGCAACCGGCACGCGGCGCTCTTCGCCCCCGAGCGCGCCGACGACGTGCTCACGCGCGCGACGGTCCGCAGCTCGACGGCCAAGCAGACGGCCGTGCTGCCGGACCCGGACCGCGCCGCCCGCGCCGCCGCGTCGGCCGAGCGGACGGCCGCCATCGCCCTCGCCAAGAGCGAGGCCCGCCGCGACGCCCTGCAGCAGCTGTACGTCGCCGCGAGCAAGTTCATCGTCGACGAGGCTGAGCTTGAGAAGACGGTCGACAAGCTCTTCAGCGAGAGCTACTTCCGCACGCAGGGCAACCTGCTGGGCAACATGGGCGCGGCCGACAGCGTCTGGGACACCTCTGGTGCGCCGGCTACGGTCCAGAGCATGGTCGCCAGCCTGTCCAGGACGTCGAGCAAGGTTGTCGACTCTGTGCAGACGGATGCCGACAGGACGAGGAAGAGACAGCTCATCATTGCCGAGACCCTGACCGGCGGCAAGATGCAGTAAATGGCTAGAAACGTGACTCAATTTGAGGGGTCAGTCTCTATGTGTATGTATGGGAGGAGCAAACTGTAGTTAAATGTATAATATCTGGACGGGTTCACCATGTATGATCCGGCAACCAACTCTTGCATCAAGCGCAATTTTATCTGAAATCTACTTTGCTTACTTGCCCACGAACTTGGAGCGGTCAACGATTTGTGCCTATGCGTGTGATGCTAGGAATGGCTAAAAGATTCATGTGTGATACGACTGAGAGACGCTATGTTGATGAGATGCTGGAAATATCAAACCCGACCTACAACGCCAAGTATATACGGAATAAAGCACAGAAATGAAAACCCGGGGAGCGCTCTATAGCAGCTCTATGTAGAGCGACGAGTACGGAACTCGCTCTCATGCACCATACAAATCCTCCAGTGACATGGACTCTATCCATCGATTGAAGCAGCAACATACATTATCTCTTCTCGACCAAAAGAATATGCATAGCTCCGTAGGCTAAGATGATGAAGACCACACCAAAGATGCCCAGGTTTCTGACGTCAGGCCACAGAGCACCGTTGTCAAAGCCGAAGGAACTCAGAATGGCGGACCCTGGTACCGAGATGTCCAGTCCGTACTTTTGGTCCGTCAGTGTAAGGTAGCGGACCTCGTTGACAATCAGAGCTTCGAACGCGTAGTGGAAGATCGACAGCCACTGCAGCCATACCGCAGTAGGCGGGATCTTGTTGTGATTCAGCAGAAGACCGGCGAAGAGCAGGCTGAAGAGCATGACGAGGCTGCCAATGAGGTTGGCAACACCGCCGTCTTTGCAGACGATGCCGATAAAGAGGCAGATAGCTGCGGCCGCGAGATTGAACAGGACAAGGACCGAAATGAAAGTGAAGAAATGCTCGTAGTCAGCCACAAGACCGGTCATGGGGTACAGGATGGCACCCATCAAGATTGGAGGAATGATTCGCAGCGGAATGATGTCGAAGAGGACCTTGGCTGCGAAGTACGTGATAGGTGCATAGTATCCGTTGGCCCTCTCGCGGGTGAAGAGAAGGCGCTCGCTGGAGAAGACTGTGAGACTCGTGAGGGTGCTAAAGCCAAAAAGAGCCAAGACGAAAAAGAAGAGGCCCAGCCTGTTCTGGAAACCAGGGATGTCGTCGGTCAGACCGTAGAAGAGGAAGCCAGAGAGGACCGCCAGAAGGATGGCGATAGCGTAATGAGTCAGCATCAACATTGGATTTCGGTACAGGTTCTTCCAGGTCCGCTGGGACAAGATGATGAATTGGCGAAGGTAGCCGACACGAGCGTAGCCCTTGCCAACCACGCTGACGTGAACGTTGGGTCCATCAGCAGAATAGCCGTTAGCATTTCGTCCATTCGCGCTCTCCGCAGCGGCGATGGCTTGCTGGATCTCGTCATGCGTGCTGGAAGCGATGTCGGACTGGTTGAAGGAGGACACCAGGATGTCCAGGTCGGTACCCGAGATAGCAGCAGGGGGTGTGTCATCAGGATCCTCAAGGATCTGCGGCGGCACTACGCCTGGGGTCTGCGCGGACAACTTGTATGCACCAATCTCTTCCTCTGTGCCGGACGAGTAAGAAGCAGTATCGACGGTGTTCTTGCGCCGCGTGAAGAGCTCGCGCTCTTGACGCGCCTTGACAGAGTCCCGTCGACTCGGCTTTGGCCTAGAGGATGAAGAACCTTCCACACCGCTTTCCTCTCCGATGCTTACGCTTGCGATCGACTTGACAGCCCTAGTACTACTCGGGCCAACACTGGCAGCATCGGGGGCAACCGTTCCGTCATCAAACGAGGCAACGTTTCCAGCGTGCATAGTGAGATCGACGAGGTAATCAGCGATGTTGAAGCCTGGGGGACAGGCATAGCCGATTTGGTCGAAATAGTCTTGACACTGGGCGAACGGACCAGAATAGACCGTCTCTCCCCGAGCGAGGAGGACGAGCCTATCAAAGAGGGCCACGATATTGGACCTTGGCTGATGAATGGTGAAGATGACGGTTCGCTTGTACGTCTTGGCGAGCGTAACAAGACACTCGATAACGTTATAGGCATTGTAGGCATCGAGGCCGCTGGTAGGCTCGTCAAGGAAGAGAATGGAGGGGCTGGTAACTAGCTCGCAAGCAATACCGACCCTTCGCTTCTCTCCTCCAGAGATGCCACGGCCACGGCCTTCCTCCGAACCAATAAGCGAGTCTCGAATATGGTGGATACCCAGCTGCTTCTCGACTTCAAAAACTCGCTGCTCCTTGGCGGCTCGGCCCATATCGCGAGGAAGGCGAAGGAGAGCACTGTTGAGAATGGTCTCGTGGACGGTCAAGGTGGGCAACATGGTGTCTTCCTGGTCGACAAACCCAACCACGTTTTTGTAGTCGGTATCGTTGACCTTCTCACCATTGACGTAGAAATCACCGCCAATAGCGCCACGCTTGTTCTTGCGAGCAAGGATGTCGAGGAAGGTGGTTTTACCGGCGCCAGAGGCTCCCATGATCGCCGTGACCTCGCCAGGCCGTGCCAGACCTTGAATGCCAGAGAGGATCTGCTTGCCGTTGAGGCGGTAGGAAACGTTCTCAAAGAAGAGTGAGGCAGGTTTGTGATCAGCCATGAGCTTGAGACCCTCGTCGTCTGAATCATCCAGATGGATGGCGCCATACTTAAATTGTCGTCGAGAAAGATACCAGACAACCAGGATGACGGCAACGAGGAAGAGCGAGCACCCAGCGATGACGCCAGCGATGAGAGGAGTATTAATCTTGGGGATCGGACGTTCGTAGCCAGGAACCTCGGTGTTGTACAGACATTCTCCAGAACGGCAGGTCAAGAAGATGCTCTGGTCACCAAACATGTCGCTGATGAGTTCATCCATGTTCGGCTCTTTGAAGGCGCAATTATTAACCCCCCCGGCCTCCTGGTCACATTTGAAGGTAGCAGGGCCTTTGATCTCTTGGTCGAGGAAGTCGGTAAGATCAACAGATCCATTCTCTCCACAGAGCATGCGATCCGGTATGCAACTGCACTCGATCTTCTTGCACTCATAGCTCGTCTTGTTGGCGTATTCATCGAACGAGGCGCTGGACTCGCACTCATCAAGATGGCAATAGAATGATTCGCGGTTATCAACCCAGACTACCACCAAATTAGCAAAGGTCCCCTGTCGATTCAAATCGGAAGTCACACATACATTGAAAGTCGCAGTCGCCGTCCTCCTTCTTGCAAGTGAAGGTGACCTGGGGGACTTGATCGCCGAGTAGGTTGCGAATTTGTTTATTCGTCACATCGCACATTTGGTAGTTGTGCTTGACGACCTCACCCATCTGGTAGCAGACACCGCCTTCGCCAGTCTTCATCAAGGCGTCGCAGGCCTTATCTTCGGTGCAGACATTGCAGTTAAGACCGGTCCAGCCAGGTTCACAATCGCAAGTCGGTCCGTCGCGCATGGGTCGGTCTCGGCCTTGCGCAAGCGAACCGCACACTTTACATCTCAGGGTCAGACTTTCTCGTTCAATATTGATGGTTGAAGGAAGGTATATTCGTATACTGACAGGGTTCGAGGCAGTCGATGCCAGCAAATCCCTCGGGGCATTTGCAAGTACCATCGTATTCACTACATTCGGCGTATTGGCCGCAGGTGAAAGCGGGCAAGAGGCAGTTGAAACTGGGCAGATTGGATCGTCAAGGTCAGCATGGTTCGAGGGTGGACTTGGATAGATCGTGATGGCAGGCCGACTCACCATGGCGGACAGTCTTTAGGCCGGTCTGCCATGAGCGCGAGTTGCGCCCGCATCATGTCGGCCGATGAGTACTCTTTCAAGCATGATGCCACCGAGAACAAGGACAGCGCCCCCACAAGGAGGGCGCGGTGAAGCATCATCCCCATCGAGCGGGACAGAGATCGCGACTTCGGTGTTGTGCCTGCTGTGACAGAGCGGCTATCAGATGGGTGTGTATTCGGGAGACTGGCGTCCGAACCCCACAAGCTATCCTCTGAGCGCAGCGGATAAGCTCAGGGACCAGAAGCTTTGCACCAGAACTTGGCGCAAGTGGCGTCTTCGGCTCGGGGCAGGATGGGTGAGACAGCCCAGTGTATTCCAAGCACAGTAGACGTTTGCGAGGTGTTGCGTGAGGAGGATGGAAGCGGAGGGGATGATGAGGATGGCTGGGAGAAGCTACGGCGATGGACTTGCCTAGCTGAGCATGTGGGGATGGGGGGAGAGATGAGGAGAGCACGCTAGAGGGTGCACTACGGCTATCGCACAGCGCAAACCCCGATACCCCAGACTATGGTGGGTGCTGTATAAGTAAAAATAAACACCGAATTTGTCATCACAGGGACTTGTGGTCTAGTGGTATGATTCTCGCTTAGGGTAAACCTGAGCACAACCTTGCGAGAGGTAAGCATCATTCTCCACTGTGTGTTTCCAAGGCGTAAAACTAACAAATCCCAGGTCCCGTGTTCGATCCACGGCAAGTCCCCAATGCTGTATATTTTTTTTGGTCTCCCCAATCAAGGATTCTACTAGACACAACTTGTAGAAAGAAGAGTCTAGGTATAGTGAAATGATATCGCTACTAAGGACGATGACCAGGGGGAAGAACCATTGCGGCCTCCCTTGGGGGGACCATGTGCAAGACGATGGAAAGCACACTCTGTTGCTCGTGCTTGAGCTGATAGACAGCTTTTTGGGGGCAAAAGAGATCCGATTGACCATCACTTGTTAGTGCTCACCTCCGTCGATCGTCCCTTGTGTCCTCCCGTCATACCCCAACCCTCGCGACTCGAGGGTTGGGGTGGGCACCTCAAGGCAAAACGGGTGGTCGGATTATCAAGCTTTGTGGGATCTTCGCACTGGTGCCGGCACATCATGCAGGACCGGGTTTTCTTGATGACCCTATTGCTCAGAGCCGGGCACATCGGCGCTATGTAGACGCATGCTTCCCCAACTGCATGTAGCTCCTGTTGGGTGTTATATCCGGGTTCGAGCCGGGCTATCAGATTTATTTATATCCAGAGGCTCCCCGAGAACAATGTGCAGAGAAGGACTCACGTCCCTCCCCCCTCCCCTCCATACTGACTTGTGATATAGGTCTGTTGCACATGGAGACAGACGACATGGGACGGTCGTCGCGAGACCAAGAGATGCAGACCAGCTCTGGGTTTCATGGTCGAGCCATCATGTCGCAGAGCAGCAGGGAAGATAGCATTGGCCAGGACAAGAAGGCCGATACAGATATCGAACCGGAAGCTTCTGTCAGAGGCTCGGAGGATGTAGAAGCTGCTGCTGTCCCGACTAAACCATGGGCAGCAGCCTCTCCTCCCCCTCCCGCCCTGTCAGATGTCCCCGACGGCGGTCTCGACGCCTGGCTGCAGGTTCTCGGATCCTGGGTCATCATGGTCAATACCTGGGGCCTGGTCAACAGTTACGGGGTGTACCAGACCTACTACGAGACGGTACTGCTCCCCTCCCAGACCTCGTCGGCCATCTCGTGGATGGGCTCCCTCCAGGCCGCCCTCCTCATGGTGCTGGGCGTCGTCTCGGGCCCGCTCTACGACGCCGGCCACCTCAAGCTGCTCGTCCGCGCGGGCCTCTTCCTCATCGTCCTCGGCATGTTCATGACCTCGCTGTGCCGGGCGTACTGGCAGGTGCTCCTGGCGCAGGGGTTCTGCGTCGGCGTCGGCATGGGCCTCGTCTTCCTGCCCTCGACGGCCGTCATATCGCAGTACTTCCGCCGGCACCGCGCCCTGGCCCTCGGCATCGCCTCGAGCGGCAGCCCCGTCGTGGGCATGGTCTTCCCCATCATCTTCACACACCTCGTGGGCTCCGTCGGCTTCGGCTGGGCCACGCGCGTCATCGCCTTCATCCTGCTCGGCCTCGACGTCATCCCCGTCATCTTTATGCACCCGCGCATAGCAACAACAACGACAGCAACAACGCCGCAGCACTCACCACTGCCCGAACCGGCGGAGACACCACAGCAGCAGCAGCAGCAGCAAGAGAAGAAGAAGCTGCCCCCAAAAAGAAGACCCCGCTTCGACCCCTCCGCCCTCCGCGACGTGCCCTACCTCCTCATCGCCGCCGCCAGCTTCTTCGCCTTCCTGACCCTCTACGTCGCCTTCTTCTACATCCAGCTGTACGCCGAGCAGCTGGCCCGCGCCGACTCCCACCCGCCGCCGTCCTTGGCGCCCTACCTCGTCACCCTGCTCAACGCGGGCAGCGTCGTGGGCCGCATCCTGCCCAACGCCCTGGCCGACCGCGCCGGCAGCCTCAACGTCCTGCTGGCCTGCACCGGCGCCAGCGCGGCCCTCGCCTACGCCTGGCTCGGCACGCGCGGCCTGGGCGGGCTCGCGGCCTTCGCCCTGCTCTACGGCGGCTTCTCGGGCGGCGTGCTGTCGGTGCTGCCCAGCGTCGTCATGGCCATGACGCCCGACCTGAGCCGCCTCGGCGCGCGCATGGCCGTCCTGTTCCTCCTCGGCGGGCTGTCGGTGCTCTGCGGCACGCCCATCGCCGGCGCGGTGCTGGGCGGCGCCAGCGAGGCCGAGTGGAAGGGCATGATCGGGTACAGCGCTGCGGGGTTGACCGTCGCCACGGTGCTGCTTTGTGTATCGCGGGCTATATTGTACAGGAAGACTGGCAAGATAAGGCAGTGATGGTATTCGGAAAAGGAACGCACTGTTGCGTTTTATACAGCGAAAAATTATAGAGAGGAGGCCAGACTTGGAATATAAAAAGGATGACGATAGCACAATCGCGACGAAATTGTTGTCATACACAGACCAGCTAGCGTCGATATCGGATGGGGAAGCTTGACAAGAAGACACACACTCTGCATCCAGAGTGTTTGATTAACGTATTCTACTAAAAAGTGTACATCGATTTTTTAGGTTCGCTCTCGCCCCTGAGGTTATGCCTCCACTGTAGCCTTCTCAATGTGCTCCTCCTCCTCCGCTGGCTTCCCCTTTGTCGCTTCCTCATCCTCAGCCACCGGCGCAGTCGCCTTGGCGTTCTCACCGTTAATGTCCAGTTGCTCCATCTCCTCGATCAGCTTCTCGACAGGAGCGGCAACCTGTTCCTCGTTCTGAGAGGGAGCGGGCTTCTCTGCACCCTCTGCCTTCTCCACCTTCTCTTCTTCCTTCTCTTCTTCCTGCTCTTCCTTCTCAGCTTCCTGCTCTTCCTCAGCTCCCTCCTCTTCCTCCTCAGCCTTCTCCTCTCCCTTCTCCTGCTGTTGCTTCTGCTCGTCCTGCTCTCCTGCCTTCTCGGACTCCTCGACCACGTCAGAGCTCTCAATACTTTTCTTGTCCGTGGTGGGCTCGGAAATAATATCTAAAGGCGCGTCTCCCGAGCTCTCAGCTTCAGGAACAGCCTCGACCGGGGCGGCGGGCCTTTCGTCCAGCGTCTCGGCTACGTCCTGCGAAGCGTCTGCCTTCTCTGCTCCAGGCGCGGCAGCTTCGGCAGGCGGTTCTCGAGGTAGCGCAACCTCGCCCTCTGCCTCCTTGGCAACTCGGATCGCAGTCTCGGCGGTCGCAGCTTGTTCAACAACAGGCGCCAGGTCTTCGGCAGTCGTGTGGCCCGTCGCGGGCGCGAGGTGACCCTCGGCTTCCCGTGCAACCTTGACAGCATCTTCGGCAGTGGCCGCCTTCTCCGCAACCGGCGCAATGGCCTTTGCTGCTGACTTGGGCGCTTCCTTGGAATGGCCGGCGGGAGCAGACTTGACCACAGGCGCCTTTGTCGTGCTCGCGATCTCCTTCTTATGGGCCGTTTCCTTCTTCGCGACAGGGTGACCATCTCGAGTGGAGGGCCGCTTCGCCGCAGGAGCAGTCGCCTTTCTTGGAGGCGTCGGGGGGTGCAGTGATTTGTCCGCAGTCTTGGAGGCAGACGCTTGTGTGGGCCGCATCATCCGGGCGAGGAAGCCTTCATCAACCTCCTTTTCTTTCCGAGTCACCGGGTGATCCTTGGCCTGCGGCTTTGGCGGCGGACCAAAACTAGGCCGCGGTCGGTTGATCGTCGAGCTCTGCCTCTTGAGGTTCTTGGTGCCCGTAGCAGACAGAGTCGTTGAAGCGATGCTTGCCCTGCTAGGTGATCGATTCGAGTGAGAGGCCGCATAGCTCCCCGACTGGCGGGAAAGCGATTGTCGAGGAGCGCCTGTCCTCGAGGCTGATGCTGCCGTATGTGTGGTGAGTCCGGCGGGCAACCTCACCGGTCGCGTCGGTGACTTCGGCTTGGGTTTGACGAAGCCGGTCGAGGACGGGGATATCTCGATTGCCGGGGGTCTACTCGATGATGAAGCTGTCGCTTTTGTGGCAGTGGAAGCAGGCTTCGGGGTAGATTGCTTCTCGGGGTGGGAGGCTTTCTTCTCGGTTGCCTTGGGCGGGAACTTGGGAGTCCTGGGGTGGGCTGGGCTCGTGGGCGTCTTTGCGACAGTAGGCGACTTTGTAGGTGGTTTCGTCGTGGATTTCGTTCCAACCGAGGCCGGAGCAGGTTTGGACGCAGTCTTACTGGCACTTGCAGCCGGGGCTTTCTTCTCTACTTTCTTCACGGCTGTGCCATTTTGGCCATTTTGGGCTCTGCCAGCTCCCGCATCGGCCTTCTTCTCCGGAGCTGATATCGATTGGCCTTCCGCCTTGTCCTTTGTGGCAACCTTGCCAGCTGTTGTTCCTTTATCCGTCTTGATCTCGACTTGAGCAGTCTTGCTCGCTTCTGCTGCCTTGGTCTCGGGGGCAGGTTCCTGGCTCGCGCCGGCCTCCTTAGCGGGAGACTGTGGAATCGGATCCATGGTTGGTGTTTTTCCTCGGTCAAGTCTCTCACCAAAGAGGTTGCCAGACTTGAGAGGGAAGACGGGTGGGGTCTCTCCTTCAGTTCCAGTGCTGAGTTTCCGTCCCGTTGAAAGGGCAGAATCGGTACTCGTCTCGCGTTGCAGGCCGATTCGACCGTCCTTCTCGATGGCCACGAAGTTGGTTCTGACTTTGGACAAAGGTCGGGGGGACTCTGACGTATTTGCTAATGATTTTAGACCCGGTTAGCTTCCCAGATCGGCTAAAAGTGGTTCGGATTTGGGCAGAGATGTCAGGGGCTCAGGCGCAGTTGAGTGTGTACGAGGAATGCAGAGACATTTGCGTGAGTCAACATCTCTGGAGGGGAAGCAATAGATGCTCACAACCGATGGGGATACAAAGATGGGGAGGGGGGGGGGAGATAATTACGTTGTCGGTGTTGTAGAGGACCCGGTGATCTTCCGCGGTCTGGTGGGCTCGACTCCCCTTTCTGCTCGAACATAGCCCGAAGATTCTTGACGCCGCTCATGATGGCAACTCTGGAGGCTGCCTTCCGCGGGAAGGGAGCGGTGCTAGGGATATCGCAAGTGCTTCGGGAGCTGAAAGCTGCGGAATGTCCCGAATCTCCCTCCACTGCCTGCAGGTAGTCAAGGAGGAAAGAGCCGGCTCTGCTTCTATCGCTGATCGCGGTCTCTTGAGGATCGTGCGATTTGGGGCACGCGTGCGCGCCTGGCTGGCAGCTCTAGCTGGCCCCCTTTTTATCTGGTGGCACCTCAAGGGAAGCTCCGTGACTGGTGACTGGCCCGTTTGCCCTGGGCTAGGTGGCTCTGCGGAGCAGTTTCTGGGTCTTCGCTGGGGTCGTTTCGCTGAAGGGGTATCTAGTGTATCGACGATGATCGCACGCAAATGCTCGCAAAATCAGAAAGACAAGGCCTGGAGGCAAAGCCAGAGGCTGCGAGGTGTCCCGCAGACGCGTCGCGCACAATAGTTCGCCTTGGTTTCGCCGTGAGATTCGGAATAGTTCGTGGTGGGAGGTCGAGCCTGGGGTGCGCGCTGGGCCGACTTATTTATTTCTGGGGTGTTTGTTTAAATTACAGGCCTCGTTTTGGCAGTGGGTTTCAGGGGAGCTAGCATCCATGAGGTGCAGCTTGGACGCGAAGCACACCAGCCCAGCACAAAGGCCAGCCCACGTTTACCGCAACTGCGAGTTGGCAACTTGTTCAGATGAAGTCCAAGTAAGCATCAGAAAGCAGCATGGCCTTGTCATCTTAAAAAGCCCTGATATACCTATCATTGTCTGGAACATTTCACACTACCCAGCCCATCTCTCAAGGTACTTGTAGAAGGGCCGCTCCGCTAGAGACAGACTCCCACCACTCACCTCCACCTCCATGCCTTAAGACAACAAGTGGCCTTCTCAAGCTCCTGGATGAACACCCATGATCGATAGTTGCCTCGGAATTACCGTCGACCCTCCCTGCCCATCTGCCATCCATGTGGCAGCAGGCAGTCAACCCTGTTCACTGTTTGTGGTTGGGGATTGATGCGTGTGATGTTTCATGTTAACCCATTGAGGGATTGTTCATGCGGTCCCAGACACCCCCAGTCTGCGAACTTGTGGTTACTTGTAATCTCTACCACCCTGGCAGACCGCTCATCCCCGTTCCTGATAATGAGCTAATCTGACCAAATCAAAACATGAAAACTTCAAGAGATCTCGTGTGTATGGATTCATAGGGCTGCCTGTTGACGACCCCGGCATGTAGAGTTAGTAGAACCTCGATGCCTCAAGACACAGACAGGGAAATAGGGGTCAGGATGCTGGTAACCCGTCCACGGGTACCTGGCCTGGGGAAGGGACCCACTAAGAGAAGAGTCCTGCAGGGGAGGGAGGGCCCTGCAACAGCTCCCTCAGCTTTCCAGACCCCGCCAACGTTTAGCGGTTTTGAACCGCCCAGCCAGCTCCGATCCCCGGACCCGAGTAGCCGCTGTGATTGGGCAATGCCACCCTTTTTCTGCCGGCTACCCAAGGTACCATACTTTTTTTCTTGAAAACCGTCCGACCAAACTTTTTCGAGTGATATCTTGTTCACGTTCTGTCGCTTTGTGTGCAATTGAATCGGCAATAATGGCTGCTCGCACTCTTCGCATCGGTGAGATACTTTTCTATGCTCCAGACACGGACGGACGCTGCGTGAAAAAGGGGCCGTCGAGAACTAATCTGCCATTCTGCGACGAAATCCAGGCCTGATCCCCGGCGACGGTATCGGCAAGGAGGTCATCCCCGCCGGCCGCCGGGTCCTCGAGGCCCTGCCCGCCAGCCTGGGCCTCAAGTTCTCCTTTGTCGACCTGCAGGCCGGCTTCGAGACCTTTGAGAAGACGGGCGCCGCCCTGCCCGACAAGACGGTCGAGGTCCTCAAGACCGAGTGCGACGGCGCCCTCTTCGGCGCCGTCTCGTCGCCCTCCAAGGCCGTCAAGGGCTACTCGTCGCCCATCGTCGCCCTGCGCAAGAAGCTCGACCTCTACGCCAACGTGCGCCCCGTCAAGACCGTCGCCACCGACCCCAAGGCCATCGACATGGTCATCGTGCGCGAGAACACCGAGGACCTCTACGTCAAGGAGGAGCGGACGTTCGACAGCCCCGACGGCAGGGGCAAGGTCGCCGAGGCCGTCAAGCGCATCTCGGAGCGCGCCTCGCACCGCATCGCCGCCATGGCCGGCGAGATCGCCCAGCGCCGGCAGAACGTGCGCGCCGCCGGCGGCGCCTCGGTCCACGCGGCGCCCATGGTCACCATCACGCACAAGTCCAACGTGCTGTCCCAGACCGACGGCCTCTTCCGCGCGACGGCGCGCGCCGCCCTCGAGGACCCGCGCTTCCGCGGCGTCGCCATCGACGAGCAGATCGTCGACTCGATGGTCTACAAGCTCTTCCGCCAGCCCGAGTTCTACGACGTCATCGTCGCGCCCAACCTGTACGGCGACATCCTGTCCGACGGCGCCGCCGCCCTCGTCGGCTCCCTCGGCCTCGTGCCCAGCGCCAACGTCGGCGAGGGCTTCGCCATCGGCGAGCCCTGCCACGGCAGCGCCCCGGACATCATGGGCCAGAACATCGCCAACCCCATCGCCACCATCCGCAGCACCGCCCTCATGCTCGAGTTCCTCAACGAGGAGCAGGCCGCCGCCAAGATCTACGCCGCCGTCGACGCCAACCTCGAGGAGGGCAAGTACCTGAGCCCCGACCTGGGCGGCAAGGCCAAGACGGAGGAGGTCATCGAGGACATCCTCAGGAGGCTGTAAATGGACTAGAGGGATGTATGAGCATGGTTTGGAGCGATCACGAGTAGATACCGAAAAAAAAACAGAAGTGCTTGAATACCCCTGAATAGATGACGTTTTGTCAATCAAAGCCCCCGTGTCTGGCTTACTTGACATGTGTGCTCTCAGTTGATGACCTTTGGGAGCTGCTAGTGATGTACAGTCTTCAACACAGTCCTCTCCAATAGCTTTGACAAGGGGAGAGAGTGTACCGGTGAGATCCTGCGTAGCGTTAGAGCAACAATCGTGGGCAACACTAGGTAAGCAACAACAGAAAAGACGTGTTTTATCATTTTCAACTTTTTTCATTAATTTCTAATTACTTGTATGTCCCCTTTTACTAGACTTTTACCGCGAGCGAAAAAGTTTACTGGACCACGCATTTGGCAGGCAGTCCACAAGGTCCCTCGCCACTCTTCTTCTTCTCCTTGACAGGGTGTTGGCCATCCTGAGCGGGCTGAGCAGCAGCACCGCCGTTGTCCGTCTTGTTGGCCGCCGTAGTAGTCGTCGTCGTGGCTGCGGCGGCCGGAGCAGCAGCAGCCTTCTTGTCGCCATTGTCGCTGCCATGGAGTCACGCGGCGCTGCCGGCGGCGTACTTGGCGGCCGTCTCGTAAAAGTGCTGGCCCTGGCACTCGGCGAGCTCGAGCTCGCGGGCCGAGGGCTGGCGGGACCCGTCGGCGCCGGCGATGGTGCCGGCGCCCCAGGCGGAGCCGCCGCGGACCTCGTCAAGGGCGGCCATCTGGGCGAAGGCCTTGGCGTAGCCAAAGGGCACGTAGATGATGCCGTGGTGGACGAGGGTGCTCAGGGCGTTGGCGGCCGTCGTCTCCTGGCCGCCGCCGAGCGAGGCCGTCGACTGGAAGATGCCGGCCATCTTGCCCCAGTAGCCGCCCGAGGCCCAGATCTGGCCCGTCTTGTCCCAGAAGGCCTGATTGTTTTATATATTGTGGTTAGCGACTTTGTGAATTTTTACAATGGTCATTGTGAACAACTAAAAAAGACAAGACAAGAAAGGAAGAAAGGAAGGAAGGAAGCTTACCTTCCACTGGGCGGGGAAGTTGCCGTAACGGGTGGGGATGCCGAGCAGGAAGGCATCGTAGCCCTGGAGGACAGTCGGGTCGGAGAGGACGGGGACGTCGGTGGGCTTGGGGGGAGCGTGCATCTTGGTGAGGACCTCTTGGGGCAGGGTCTCCTCGATCTGGTACAGGTCGGCAGAGCCGCCGGCCTTCTCAATGCCGCGCTTCTCAGCCTCGGCCAGCTGGCGGATGTGGCCGTACATGGAGTAGTAGACGATAGCGATCTTGGGAGCCATCTTGAGCTTGTAGCTGTGGTGAACGGGTAGGTGGGTTGATGGGGAGGGAGAAGTCTGAGAGCAGCAGTCTGTCTATGAGATCGAGGTGGATGGATGTATGTGCTTGTACAAGTAATCTGGAGAAGAGAAGAAAGATCGGGTGGTGGGCTACCAGCAGCTAATATATATATGTATATGTGTGTGTGTGTCTGGACACCGGGGCAGGAGGGGTGGGACGGGTCTCAGACAGCTGCTCCGTACCTACTTCCTCCACAAGACAACAATGCAGATCGTAGCTTCTGATGAGACAGTGACAATGGGACAGGGATGAAGCTTAATTGTGCTGTGTGCTTCGTAAGAGCTTGCCATCGGGGCGAGCCCGAGCTACAAGCCAAGTGTGGGTTTCCCTACTCCGTACGTACTCTTTTCTTCCGTCATTGCTCAGATAATCATCTGTTAATCATGACTAGCGGGGCATCAAGCTCTGGGCCGGCGTGCCAAAGACGGGGCCTTGCACCGTCTGGGATGCGCTCCGTCGATGGGCACTACTTGTAGGTAAACCATCAATTGCCGCCCCAGTCAGGATACCTATCGGGGCCCAGTCCAGTAGTAGGGTGTGATACGAGAGCATTGCTTTGTCTACAAGTAGAATTTCGTTCATGTTGTGCAGCACACACCGATGGATGATCCATCCCGGCCAGCTCGCAACCCGATATCATGGCCGGCCTGTAACACGGGCAATGCTGCAGTGCAGACGCAGCATTATCGTCGTGCACGATCACGGGGTAAGCAAAGGAGAAACATGACTCTGGATGATCCAACAGGAGCTCCCCCCTCCTCTTCGTCCAAAGCCAAGCCCAGGGCCCGGTCGGCAGGTAGTCTACCTTGATCATCCATTGGCCCCGCCACCCGGCAGGCCAGAGCGAGCAAACACCAGCACTGATGGGCTTCGACTCGCCTCGACCAAACAAAACATGATTCCGGCAGGGTGTGTGACTGAGGTCGATGCCTTCATGTTGTGTTTCCCCTTCCCTTTCGTCAGCGGTTTGAAATCGGCCGAGTACCTACCGCAGGGATGATGGGTAACATCAGGGGGTGTCGTATCATGTATCATTCATTCATTGCTCAGCCAACCGCAGCTCCTCATGCCAGCCACAGCTGTCCTTAGCCGTGTTTCTGTTCTCGCTCGATCCGGCGAGGGGCAGATGGGGCTCTTGGATTAAACTCGAGCAAACCACCCGCGGCCCCGCCAGCCACACGCCGGAGCGGTCGAGAGAAGAAGTGCTTGGGCGGGGTGGAGCTGCAGAGCCTGCTGAATAATGATGACATGAGCTTCCGTAACCTTTTGTGCGAACAATTTCGACAGCTAGCCTCGCACATGCTGACCACGCCTCCAGTGACTTCTTAGTCGTCACTGACAAATTGGCAGATTGGCAAGGCCTGCTTATCATCAATCAAATATCGACGGCGAAAGAGAAGGGATCGTCAAGAATTGGATGGCCATCTGCAGGACGGGACTGTTTGCCAGGTACGTGTACGTGTACGAGTACTTGTACAGTTACTTCCTTCATACCTCCCTCCTTCATACCGAGGACAGCACCTCCGTCTCCACTCCCGGACATGTCGTGATTCTGCGCAAAGTCTGTGCCCAAACACGCTCATAAGTGGCCAGACTGCCTACTGGGAAACTGGAGAGAGAGAGAGAGTCTCAAAGGATGCCCATACGGGAGGGCTATGCCCAACCACCTCGTCAGCACTCGCGCCCTGAACAGTGCGAACCAGCAAAGTTGATAGGCCCATGCATCTGCAATTACACCGAAGCACCACAGGTGCATGCATGCAATTCAATGCCGTGGTCCGAGGGCCACCGCTTGAGGCCGGGTCCAATGGCATCGGGTAGTAAAACCAACGGCCTCTCGTTTCTTTGCGACCGTCCGCCTCTGCTAGTACCGGACGACCCAGAGTTGACCGCAAACAGGGTCCTGTCTCCTCCTCGGGTTTGCTTAGGCTGCTCGTAGGGCTGAAAAGTTGAACCACTCGTTGCCATGCTTGGTCCGGCAAGGAGACCGCGCCGAGGGGGTCCACGCAGGTAGATTGCCTAGTGGTTCTTGGCTTATATGCCATGCCATGATAGTATCAAGACGCGGAGCGTAGTTCAAGGTGAGATGGACGCAGAAACATAAAAAGACGAAAGCAAAAGGCCAGAAACAAGCCAAGCGATTATTTCCAAGTTCGTCTTTGTTACCTAAATTGTACTATACGAATCTTCACCTTGACCTCTATGTAGCCAGCCACCTCTATAATACACTTTTATAAGCTTCTTTTGTGTACATCAAACCCAGATGCGTGCAGAGCCCCGGGGGAAACGCAGAAGAGACGAGATCGTGTGAGCATTATTGCAACATGTATGCTTGTTCTCGGGGGGCCACGTGAACCGATTTGGTCCCTATGTGGTGTAGGTATATCGTGATGCAGCGCTGCCGGCATTCTCCATCAAAATCAATACATCATCGTACAACAGCCCGCACCAGGCCGGTCTTCCTTTCCATTCAATGGTGGACGGAAGGGGCTCTCTACTTGGTGCGCTTGGCCTCCAGCTCCTTCTGGTACTTGGCGACAAGCTCCTTCCTACAGGCAGGGTGTTAGCAAAAAAAAAAAAAAAAAAGATCATCACGATTAGCTACACGCAGTACGGGGGGGTTGATCTTACTGGAGCTGCATGGGCGCAGGGGCATAGTGGCTGAACTCCATGCCGAACTCGCCCTTGCCCTGCGTCGCCGCGCGGAGGTGGGAGCTGAAGCCGAACATGGCGTTGAGGGAGCAGTCGGCAATCAGGGTGAAGTCGTCGGGGCCGATCTCGGTGTCGACAATGGTGCCGCGCTTGTTCATCAGCATGAGGATGTTGCCCTGGAACTCGTTGGGCGCCGTGATGGTCGTCTTCATGAGGGGCTCGAGGACGACACCGCCGGCGTCGTCAAAGGCCTTGCGGAAGGCCATCTGCGTAGCCAGGGAGAAGGCGTAGTCGGACGAATCGGTGACGTGGGTGGCACCGTCGTTGACGACCATGCTAGCGCCAATGACCCTGTGGCCCAGGAGCGGGCCCTTCTCGCAGGCGAGCTCGAAACCCTTGCCGCAGGCAGACAGGAACTTGTCCGGAATGGTACCGCCGACGACCTGGGTCTCAAAGTGGTTCTTCTCGGAGTCCTCGGGATTGGGCTCGATCCAGCCCATGACGCGAGCGAAATCACCGGGGCCGCCGGACTGGCGCTTGAGCAGGAAGTCGTAGTCGGCGCGGCGGGTGATGGTCTCGCGGTAGGCGACGCGGGGCTGGCC
This sequence comes from Thyridium curvatum, assembly GCF_004353045.1. Taxonomy (NCBI): domain Eukaryota; kingdom Fungi; phylum Ascomycota; class Sordariomycetes; order Thyridiales; family Thyridiaceae; genus Thyridium; species Thyridium curvatum. The sequence goes on along the minus strand of NW_022156856.1, from coordinate 85,391 downwards.
GGTCTCGCAGTCGCACTTGTACTCGCGGCGCAGACGCTCGATGTAGATGTCCAGATGCAACTCGCCCATACCGGAGATAATGGTCTCCTCGCTCTCCTCGTCAACGTGCAGACGGAAGGTAGGGTCCTCGCGCTGGAAGCGGTTCATGGCCTTGGAGAAGGCATCCGCATCGCTGCTGCGCTTGGGCTTGATAGACAGAGACATGACGGCATCCGGGACATACATGGAGCTCATCGAGTAGGGCAGCTGACCGTCGGTAAACGTGTCTCCAGAGGCGCAGTCGACACCAAAGACAGCGCAGATTTCTCCAGCACCGATCTCGGCAACGTCTTCCATCTCGTTGGAGTGCATGCGGACGATACGGGGGATGCGGATCTTCTTGCCGGTGCGCGAGTTGTACAGGTAGGTGCCCTTCTTGAGGGTGCCCTGGTAGACACGGATGTAGGTGAGCTGGCCGTAAGGGTTCTCCTCAAGCTTGAAGGCAAGGCCAACGAAAGGAAGCGAGTTGTAAGGGATCAGCTGGACAGGCTGCTCGCCCTTGGATCGGTCGAGGGCCATGTTGTCAACTTCCGCAGGGTTAGGAAGATAGTCACAGACAGCGTCGAGCATGGGCTGGATGCACTTGTCGGCGAGAGCAGTTCCCATGAGGACAGGGGTGAACTTCCTAGCAATGGTAGCACGGCGGATAGCGGCCTTGATCTGTTCGGGAGTCGGGGTCTGCTCGTCGAGGAAGATCTCGGCGATCTCGTCATCGACATCGGCAAGCTTCTCAATGAGCTCCTGGCGCTTCTCTTCGCAGAGCTCCTGAAGATCAGCGGGGATATCGTCAGAGACCTTGATAATAACACCACGCTGGCCGTCGTTTCGAATAGCCTTCATGTTGATGAGATCGACGACACCCTCGAATTCCTTCTCGGAGCCGATGGGAACCTGGAGAGCAGCAGCCGGGATCTTGAGCTTGGTGTTGATCTGCTCGACAGCCTTCCAGGGGTTAGCGCCCATGCGATCCATCTTGTTAACGAAGCTGATGCGGGGGACGTCGTAGCGCTTCATTTGCCGGTCGACCGTGATTGTCTGACTCTGAACACCGCTGACCGCACAGAGAATCATCACGGCACCATCAAGAACGCGCAGTGCACGCTCGACCTCGATAGTAAAATCGATATGCCCCGGAGTGTCAATCAGGTTGATGTGGTATGTCTCGTCCTTGCCGTTCTCTTTCTTCTTCCAGTCGGCAAAGGTTGCTGCGGACTGAATGGTGATACCTCGCTCCCTCTCCAGCTCCATGGAGTCCATCTTGGCGCCGACCGAATCTCTGCCACGGACCTCGTGGATCGCCTTAATCCGGCCGGTGTAGAAGAGGACACGCTCGGTACACGTGGTCTTGCCGCTGTCGATATGTGCCTGTTTCCGAATTAGCCTACAGGCGACTGTACCGTTGAGGTCGATCGGGTGCATACCGCGATACCAATGTTGCGCACTCTCGACAACCGATGCGCCTCCTCGGGGCTCATGTTGGCGGCGACGGCCTCGGCGGTCAGGTTGGCAGCGGCATCTTGCGCGGCCTTGAGTCTGTGGAGCATGAATGTCAGCCTTTGAGAAACTTCGTGGCAGACCAATGCCAACTTACGCGGCTTGCGCAGCATTCGCCGCGCCGAGCTTGGAGCTTCCGCTGAACGCTCTCCTGGCCTCGAGCTGCACGGCAGCCCATCTCGCAGAGGCGCCCAGGTTGAAATGGCTGGCTCTATGGCTCTCACCAAAGAAGTGACCGTTCGCCAGAACGGTCACAGTCCGTTGCGCCCTCATCTTGTCGAGTGCGCCTCTCGTGGGACTTCAAGGAGTGACGAGAAGGAAAATGAAATGAAAAATTACCAAACGCCCTAGCAAAGCTCGAAAAGTCGTATGGCGATCGAATGGTCTGAGAACTTTCTGTAAATTTTTGGACCCCTGTCCCACGGTCCAGGCCCGGCCAATCAGCGGTCGCGATAATGAATTGGGACGGGTTCCCGACGGGCGCGAACTGGGGCCTCCATGCTAGCTTCTCGTGTCTGCATCTGTCTACTCCGTACTTGTACCTGTAGCACGACCAGGAGACTCTTAAGTGCTGGAGGGAGCGACTTTCCAAGAGAAGCTGGGCTTGTCACTCCAGACTCACTTCACACTCCAGACGGGTCTCTGGGCCTCTCATATGCACAATGTATGTCTATTCTGGAGATACATCTACTATTAGACAAGCGAAACCAACCATGCTCTAAACAAACAAAGGCCGTTATGCAAATCCTCCAGTTTACCCAGTGCGACGGCAAGACAAGAATGGGTATCGTCGAGTTGTCTTTTAAACCGTGGCACAAACGCCGTGGGGAAAACAAATCGCTATTATAACACACAACCGCAGAGTCTCAAAAGAGCAAAGAAAAGAGGATGAGGGTCCCTACAAGAACTCCTTGGCTCCAGTCCAAGGCTCTCGTCAGAGGAGCACCGTTCTTGCGACCACCGGTGCCCTCAGAAAATCCCGAAGCTGCCGCAAACCCAGGCGTGGTAAGAGAGGCTGGCGTGTCGGTTACTTGCGCTTGGTTAGGTGCAGTGGTGGCCAAGGGGATCGTTGCGCCGAGGCTCTCAAAGGCGACAATGTTCGATGCCGTGGCATTGAAATCCGTAGGCGCGATACCAATCTCGTTGTTTACTAGGTCGTACACCACATACGCAGAGCGCAGAAAGGTATCTCCGAGCAGAAAGGGGTCGCTGCTAAAGTTTTGTATGCCGAATGAGCAGGCATCCTCCCCTCTATACGGTCCGGATGAGAATGATGGTGCAGGTCCGCCATTAATGCTCAAGACCAGCTCATCCATCCCGACACTGATTTTAGGCCCACCAGGCCCGGCGAACTGGAAGGTGAAGTGGCCTTTGCTGTTCGCCATCCGACACGGAAGCACAGCCATTCCGATGTCGGGAGAGTAGACAGCCCCAGCCTCGCGCCAGATCTGTCGTGCGAGGTCAATGGGTAGATACGAGAGAGTTGTACCTGAGTCGAGAACGACGGGCATGGGGAATTGCTGGGAAGAGAGAACATCGTTCCCGCTAGTGCTTTCGGCCGTCACTGATGTCAGAGCGACCTGGAACGATGTGAAGGCATTTGTCTGGGGATCTTTGTAGATGTTGATCCGCGTCAGGTTGCCTTTGTACTTTGCGGTATCGATCCCTCCAAACAGGACGTTTCCACTGCTCGAGTCTGCATTGTCGTGGTTAGCAAGGTCCAAGGGCGCCGGCATAGACCGGGGCACTCACCGAGATCGTTTAGCCACAAACTGTATGCGTTTGTCTTGATCAAGCCTTCATTGACCATTTCGACTGGCAGGTTCGGATAGGCGCTCGACGCAGATCGTGTGCCGGCGACGATGGCCTCGTTCAGGGCGTATCCCACACCTATGAGGCCATAAGGGATATCTGTTTTCCTCCCCAGGCCCATGGTCAAGTTGTTCAGTTTAGCACCAGCAATCTCAAAGACGTCTGTAAAATAGTCGCCGCTAGAACGGCTGCCATCAACATAGGCAATGCTAAAGGCATCCTGTCCAACAACGGCAAAAGTTGAGGAGTTTGCGGCGTTGACTGTCTCGTGTTAGACACCGACATTAGAGAATCTTGGGTTGGCAATCGACTTACACGTGCCAAAATTACATCCGTCAGAATTGGAGCTGGTTGGCGAGGTCCTTTTGGCGCAAACGTTGGCCGACTTTGACGGAACCCAGACATCGCTGCTGCCAGTGTCCAGCTGCAGCGTGAGTTCCTGGCTTGGTGTTCCTACTTTCACAGTCGCGAAATAGCCACCCCTGGTCTGCTCATTCTTGATAACTTCCTCAAGTGTTGCTCCGGCCCTCCTCACCAACTTGTTGAGAATGTGCCTCTTTGAAATATCCCATTGGACCACGCCATTGGTCGCCGTGGCTGTTGCAGCAAATAACCAGCTCGCGACTGCGATGACCGCTTTCATTGCGGGAGCGGGTACGTCAAAGCGGTTAATTTCTGAATTGGCAGGGGTCTTTGACGGGTTGAATGCGAGATTGAGAGTGAAATGATATCAATTTAAACGAGGCTAGGAAGAAGCAGCGCCGCAGACGAGCAAAGAGGCAAAAATTGCAGGAGAACCCCAAGAGGGACGGTCCAAGCCGTCGTAAGTAAGGAAATCAAGAAAAGTCGCGAGGAAGCTCAACCTGAAATGCAACACAGGTTCATAGGAGAGGCTACGGTGAGGAAAGCCAAGAGGAAGCAGGGCGCCGAGAGGGATGCAGAATGATGCCAAGAGGATCAAGTTGGGAACTAGGAGTCTGGGCAAAGCAGAAAGCCAAGAGATCGGCTTTGCCCGGGGTAACGGGCCTCCAGCTCAATCTTTTGGACCCTTGTCTGCGTCATTCATTACCGTACTTGAAATCCATGGGATTGCACGTTTCAGAAGCTTTCGCCGGGGGAGGGACGCCCCGAAGGGCTGGGTGCACCATGTGTTGGTGAAAACTGCCAGTACACGACGGAAATAGCTCGCTGATGATGCGGCTTGAAACTGCTTGCGCAATGGTATGGGTCACGCACCCACTGCCGCTGCTCTTAGCGTAACTCTGTTTTCGTTGTGGTACGGAATGCTCAGGTACCCGGGGACCTTGAATTCGTAATGCTGGGCGCGACTTGGGGGAATTAGCCATTGCGAATTAAAAGTCTTGGGGGGCGCCTCCAAGAACATTGGCGGTGGATTTAGCGCCCGAATATCTGCCCGGCCCAGCTTCTTGGTTCCCCATTTCGATATCACATTCATTGCATTCGATGCCGGGAAAGCCGTGCCACGGCCAACCAGTATTCCTGACCTTCCAGCTTCACAGAAGATTGACTCCGGATGGGCACGTTCTTGTTCTTTAGGCACTGCTTCCACCCAGGCTTTCCATCCCTGGCAAACCTGGGTGCTCCAAGGACCAAAAGAGGACACCTGACAGCACAAGTGCAGCCCGTAGGTCGCCGTCCACGCGTCGCCGTGGGGCAAAGGCGCCTGCTACCTAGCCCTCGCAGTCTTTGACGCCTTGCTCTGAAACGCGGCCCTCCAAGTCGACCGTCTCACTTGCATGACCCGGTTACCGGCCATGTCAGAGAAGCGAGCTCGGACCACATACTTGCAGTTCAAATATTACAGAAGGCCTCACAACAAGTGACATTCCCTCGTTGCAGTATTGCTTGCATAAGCGGCTTCCGTGCTAGGACAATACTAAGCTCCATCACCACAAGACCACAATGTGTAGATATAGAGCCTCTCACGTACTTATAGGTACCTGAATGGATGACCAACAGGTCCTTGGGTCAGACGAAAGGGACTTCAAGTCATAATCGGCCCTATAATAACTTTTTATCATAAAAAAAAATAAGGATCAATTCGACCAGCTCCTATACATATTGTATGAAGGAAGGGCAAAAAGTTTGGGACTTGCCGTGGATCGAACACGGGACCTGGGATTTGTTAGTTTTACGGCTTGGAAATGTACAGTGGAGAATGGTGCTTACCTCTCGCAAGGTTGTGCTCAGGTTTACCCTAAGCGAGAATCATACCACTAGACCACAAGTCCTAAGCGTACCGAAATCTCCTCGAGTTCCGACCTATATACCAAATAGTTCCGGTACTGGGTGTTAAACCGCCTGGCAGCCTCCAAAGGCCGGTTAGAACCCGAACACATCCAGCTCGATCTTGAGCACACAATTGTAACGTCAACATGATCACAAGACATCGCTGGGATCTTCCAGCTTTGCCAAAAGCAACGCAACCCGAGTCATTCTTTCGGTGAGACTTTTGTGGCATTTAAAGACTGTAGCTGCCGGATCTGGTCCCATCCTTCGCGTCTACACCAGCATGCCCTTCACCTCCCCATCTCCCCCTATACACGACAGTCAGACATAATGCCAGAAGCCCACGACGTCCCTGTCCTCATCGTAGGCGGAGGCATAGTCGGCCTGTGTGCCTCGCTGTTCCTCTCCCACCAGGGCGTCAAGTCGCTCGTCGTCGAGCGCCACGCCGGCACCTCGATCCACCCGCGCGCCCGCGGCGTCAACCGCCGCACCATGGAGCTGTTCCGCGAGATCGGCGTCGCCGACGCCGTGCGCGACGCCGGCGCCGACCTGTCCCCGAGCATGGGCATCTACCATGGGCGCTCGCTCGCCGAGGTGATCGAGCCGCTGAAGCGGTCGGCGGCGGCGGCACCGGCGGGCGGGCGGAGAATGCCCGGCGCGGCGTACTTTGAGTGGCTCGGCCCCGCGGAGGGCGCGCGGGGCACCCAGGACAAGGTCGAGCCCGTGCTGCTCGCTGCGGCGCGCGAGCGCGGGGGCGAGATGCGTTTCCACACCGAGTGCGTCGGCTTTGACCAAGACGAGAACGGCATCACGGCCACGCTGCGGGATCGCACCACCGAGGCCGAAAGTCCTGTGCGCGCGGCGTACATGATTGCTGCCGACGGGGCTGGGAGCCCCGTGCGGCGAGAGCTCGGCGTGCCGACGACTGGCGCCGGCAGGCTCGGGTACCTGCTCAACATCCTATTCGAGGCTGACCTCGCCGAGCTGGTCCGCGGTCGCGAGTTCAGTCTGTGTCTCGTTGACAGGCCTGAGGTCAAGGGTCTGTTTACTTCCATCAACAACTCTGACGTCTGGGTGTTTCACCTCTCCTACATCCCCGGGCCGGGCAGCCATGCAGAGGACTTCACACCCGAGAGGTGTCGAGACTTGATCAGGATCGCTCTTGGCATGCCAGACGTCGACATCCACGTCAAGAGCATCCTCCCTTGGGAGCCAACAGTGCGGGTAGCGGAGAGCTTCCAGCACGGGCGTATATTTCTCGCGGGAGATGCGGCTCATCAGATGCCTCCGTACGGAGGCCAGGGGGCGACTTCTGGCATCGCAGACGTCCACAACTTGGCCTGGAAGCTTGCAGCAGTCTTGAACAAAGAGGCAAACAGGTCTTTGTTAGCCACATACGACGCAGAGAGGGTCCCCATCGGACGGCTCGTGTCGGAAGAGTCAGGGGCCATGGCTGATGAGCATGGTTTAATCTCGACGTGGAAGAGTCTTCCAGCCATCTGGGCTTTGGTCAAAAGGATGCCGCGATTGGCCGGGTACGGATACAGCTATACCTCGCAGGCAATCAATACGGAGGATGCGACACCACTGTGGTGGAGGGCGATCGGATTGTTGCCGAGCCTGAGCTACATTATCGGTATCGACGGGCAAGCGGGGACCCGCGCGCCGCATCTCTGGGTCTCCTTGAAGGATCGACGTATATCCACGCTTGACTTGTTTGGGAAAGGTTTTGTCGTTGTAGCTGGCTCAGAGGGAAACATGTGGCAAGAGGTAGCTCCAAGGGTGGCGGCTACTCTTGGTGTCCAGTTGGCGTCATATCGCGCTGGTCCTTCCGGAGACCTCGTAGCCCCATCGGGACGTTGGGAGTCGTTGGCAGGAATCACCAAGAACGGCGCGCTTTTGATGCGCCCAGATGGCTTTGTAGCTTGGCGTTCATGGACAACCCCTCCCAACGCCGAGAGGAAACTTGAGGAGGTCTTGAAGGGGGTGCTTTGTCGGTAGCCTGTATAAATTACCACTCTCAGTTGTCGAAAGATGCAGCCTTCGACTTGATCATATCTGACGGATGTGTACCCAAAAGATAAGCAGTCTCCCGAGGCGATGATTACCTGGAGCCGCCTCCGAGGGGTCACTGTGTATTGTATCCGTGTCCTCGGCAACATAGAGAGCCCGCCATAGCTCACCATTCTAGTGCCGGTCGAGCTCTGGATCCAGACTCCTGGGGCTTCGCAGGTGAATTGGGCGTCACCTCCACATGTTGAGTCTCATCGCTTTGCAGGACGCCACGATCAATGCTCCACCTTTGAACCTCGGTTTCAACAAGGGCTGACCACTTTCGAAGCAGTGGATGTGAGCCCGCTACGTCGGGAAAGGTCACATCTCCCTCAGCACCACTCGCGACTTGGACGTCATACTTCCAAGTGCCGTCAGTGTTCCAGTAATCCGGGCTGTAGATGTTCTTGGTGCTCAGCTCGTCCCTTGCACTAGTGAGGAGGGCTGCCGGCGTAGGAGACTGCTCAGTTCCGGCTTCGGCATCTAGAACAGCGCCAGCAATCCCTTCCAAGATACCCAGGAGTTCACCAGCGCGCAGGCCGATGGTGGCGCCCAGGCCAAACCCCTCGTCGAACCCGGCCTGCACGCTGCCGGCCTTGGCGGCGGTGATGCCGTCGCGGTACCCGGCTGTCATGTGCTCCTGCTGCAGACGGGGGATATCTGATGGGTGCGGCCCGGAGCTCCGAGCCAGGCCTGCGGCGGAGTCGTTGTGCGGCTCCAGCATTGGGGACGATGGGCCGGAGCCGAAGACATCGTCCAAAGGATCCGGAGCAGGGCTTTCAATCGTCTGGTCAGGCTCTGCGAATGCGCGCGGAAAACTCATGCTGGGATAGATGTCCTCGTCGTGAGGGTCGGTGCGCAGAAATAGCATGTCGTCCTTTGAAATGTTGGTATATATTTCAGGCTTGCCTTGAAGTACTGAGTGCTGGGGTAGACAGACGAAGTGAGTCGAAGAAATCGGATTTCTAATAGAATTTTGAGTTGGTCAGTTGTGCCCCACAGCCAAATGCACTTGATATGCTGCGACTCGATATTTACCTCCGTACAAGGGATGGATTTAATTCTCTTTCCTTTTCTTATTTAAGAACCGGGAAAAGTTCCAACAGAGATGGGAATTCTGGATGCCTTAAATCAGTGAACTGAAGTGGGCATACGAAGCAATTGCCACCACGTCGCTCATCCAAATAAATGGTGAAAGATGATATCGGCACCGAGACATACAGTTATGGCACCACGGCGGGACGGCCGACACAATGCATTGCGTGTGCTTTTGTTCTGTATCTAGGTAAGAATAAAACGGTAGAATAGAACAGGTACTCTTTTACTTTGTCCTTTGTTAAGCATCTGGTGGATCTCACCGATCCATTCCGGTCTCAAGGGTTCGAGCCTCCAGTGTCCTACTTGAAGTATGCGGTGTAAGCTACGCAACTGCTGAAGATAATGCATGTTGCCTTCTTCGAATCTACCTCTTCTTTACCTTTCGTCCTTGAACCCCCAAATTCAACTTTCTAGGCATGCGTGTCACTCAAGCTGGCGATCTGTGAGACAATGTGCTGGTGCGAAGACTGTCGTGCTCCCTAAATGACACTTACTTTGGATCACTTTGGCCCAGACTCTGGTCTACCGAGAAGAATAAAACGGCATAACATCCCCATTTCTCATCATGATATGTTTTCTTCCCATTTACCTTGTCTTGCGTGGCACCCACGACGAGAGTCATGAATGACGGGATCCCTACCGAAGGACTGATGGGCCTGGCTTCTCCATTGCCCATTATCTCAACTCCCTCAAACTTGCCTAGTCAAGAAAACGGCGCCGAAAAGGCTACCTTGATCGTCAGCATAGTCTTTGGTATCATTGGATCCATTACTGCCTTGCTAGCGCTTCTTTTCGCCTATATACAGATCAAGAGGCGCCGCCGGGCATGTTCGTTCGATCTTCATTGGTGATCGAGAACAGGGACACATCATTCTCGGTCGTCATGGGTCAGTGTGCAAAGATGCAGCCCTCCCTGCCTGGCATTTGTGCTTGTGCTCTGTGCCACTTTGCTGATCTGATCTAGTACATACTTCAGTTTGGTACTTCGTTCCTGAGGCTTGAGCGTTGTGTGGCATTTTCTTGGGAACAAGCGATACTGAGGACGTGAATGAACGCAGCGGGGAACAAGGGCCCCGATATGCAAGTCGCACAAGCTTTGGGTTATAATCTTTGATATGTATATATACTTCTTCGTGAGTGTGTCCCATGGTTCAGAATTCCAGACGGAAACAACTCCTTTTGTATATCTAGCCCCTTCTGCGCTCCCCTTTTAGCTGCGAATCCCCTTTCTCCCCCTAATAACATCCACAACTTCCGTCTCGGGCTTCAGATACGGCTCCACCGTCCCCCTCACCCGCGTCCTCTGCTCAAAGGCATACGCCATGCCGATCAGCCCTTCCTCGCTGAACCTCTCCCCGACGAAGCTGATCCCAAAGGGCAGGTTCGGCCCCTCGGCGACCAGGTTTCCGAACCCGTTCATCACCACCGTCTGGCTGGCCGGGTACTTGCCCAGCGGCACCGTGACGACGGGGGCGCCCACGATGGCCGCGAGCGGCGCCGCGAAGGCGGTGGGCAGGACGAGCGCGTCGAGCGAGTTGTTCCTCAGCGCGCCCGTCACGCCCAGCGGGCCCGCGAGGTACCTGTTGCGCGTGTAGTTGCCCCAGAACTCGGGCGTCTGGTTGCCCCCCTCGCCGATGACCGGGTCGGCGACCGCCTCGTCCCACAGGCCCGTGTCGCGCTTCGGCCACATCTCCAGGGGCTCCCGCTGCGTGAACGCGCGGACGGACTGCAGGTCCGTCACGTTGTGCGGGTTGGTCGCCAGCTTGGCGAGGAAGCGCTTGAGCCCGGACACCAGGTCGGCCTCGAGGAGGAACGAGACGGTGTTGCCGTCGATGAGGTCGGCGCCCGGGAGGACCAGGTCGTCGACGAGGGTGGCGCCGGCCTTCTCGAGGAGCGGGAGCGCGGCGTCGAACGCGGGGATGAGGACGCCGCGCTGGGCGCTCGTGGCGCCGGCGAAGAGGTTGCGGGGGATGCCGATGCGCTTGCCGGCCAGGCCACCCGTGTCCTTGCACGCGCCGACGTAGTCCGGCATCCTGTCGAACGGGAAGTCCGACGTGTAGTTATCGTTCGGGTCCGGCCCCGCGATCGCAGATAGTATGTACGCCGCGTCCTTGACCGAGCGGGCCATGGGGCCCACGGTGTCCTGGTGCTCGGACAGGGGCACGACCAGGTACCGCGACGTGAGGCCGGACGTGGGCTTGATGCCGACCAGGTTGTTCATGTTCGACGGAGACAAAATCGAGCCGCTGGTCTCCGTGCCCAGGGCGGCCAGCGCGAGGCCCAGCGAGCTGGAGACGCCGCTGCCCGAGGACGACCCGGAGGGGTCCTGCCGCGGGTAATACGCGCCCTGGACCTGGCCCCCGTAGGCCGACCACCCGTTGCTGGTCCGGTAGCTGCGGAAGTTGGCCCACTGGGACAGATTCGCCTTACCGAGGATCACGGCGCCCGCCCTCCTGAGCCTGGCCGCCACGGTGCTGTCCGCGGGCACCCTGGCGCCGAGCAGGGCGTACGACCCGGCCGTGGTGTTCATCCCGCCGTCGAGCGCCGGGTCGGTCGCGATGTTGTCCTTCAGCAGCAGCGGGATCCCGTGCAGCGGGCCCCGCACCTTGCCGCAGGCCCTCTCGCGGTCCAGGGCGCGAGCGGCGGCGCGGGCCGCGGGGTTCAGCTCCGTGACGGCGTGCAGCTCGCCGTTGACCTCGGCGATGCGCGCCGTGTACGCGTCCACGAGGTCGACGCTCGTGAAGAGCCCGGCGCCCAGGCCTGCCACCAGGTCTTCCAGGCTGGCATTGATAAGGGATGGGAACCCCCGGCCGTCGATGCTTGTTGCACTATCACTATCGGGGTACAATGGCCCCGCTGCCGCCGCTGCCGCCGCCGCCGCCGCACCGGTGACCGGAAAAGCGGGGCCGTGACTGGGAAATGCGGCCGCCGAATGGCAGAAGAGGAGCAGCCAAGGGATTAGCATGGCACAAAATACAGGACGCCCCAAGAAGGAGGGTGTGCTGGGCTTGCTGCTTCGGAATTATGTTCACTGCTGGCCTGGTCCATCACTGATATAACTACCTATCCATCCCAATCTCTGCGGCGGGCGGGACATGCACGGGTCTGTAACCCCGCCCGGGAAATGGTTGCACGGGCGGCGCAGCGGGAGCCATTTTAGCAGGGTGGGGGGTTGGTCCTGAAAGGTGTGCCATACTTTACCCAACCTTCCTGCGCTCGAGCTGCAGTGACGTTACTGCAGCTGGTGCCGAGCTCGCCGATCTATCAGTGGCCAAGCATGTAGTCCCTTCTGGGCCTGTAGCCACAAGCACACGCACACAGACACGCAAGCCCCCATCGAGACGAAGCAACTCTCTTCTGCAGGTGCTTCGGTGATAGTGATAGAACATGCATGCTGTTACATGCGTGATGCAACGTAACCCGTTGCTGTCTCCAATCGAGACTGTATAAGTAATAATTCAACGCCATCCCGCGTCCGAGAGCGTCCGAGAGCGGGATGGATAGAGAGAAAAACCATGGAACTCAGAATACTTCTTAGTAGAAAAGGATATCCGAAGAAGGCCAAGAGGGATGATCAGGAAGGGACACAGTCAGAGGGAAACAGCCCTAGACTTTTACAGACCTCCGCCAGTCTGACGAAATCCAGAACGATCCCACAGTGCCACTGTGATACAGTTTGCATCAAGGCACAGCGGTCAATTGCCAATTGTAAAGTCGCAATGCTATCCTTCTTTGAGTCTAATCTGCAGATTCCTGTACTTCTCTAATCATCAAAACCCTGACTTATCGGAGGCAAGAACTGCACCAGACACTTTGACTGGACCAAGAGCCCATTATCTCTCATCCTGTTTACATAATTTGATTATATGCTGGAAAGGAACAAGACGAGCTTCTCAACTTCGCCTCTCCAGTCCGCGGCGGAAGACCCCAACTCATGAATGAATGAACGCAAATAGGTATCCGTAAATATGTCAAATGCACCCGAGTACAATGCGCCAAGAAAGCAAAAAACATCTTGTATCCTGAAGCCCCATGGAGCTCATCCTCGCCGCAGCCGCTATCCCCCCTCGTCACGACTCAGTATATGCCATGAATTATGTGCAGTATGAGATAAGAGAACCTGGGGCATACTTGCCCAAATCCTCGCTGACGACTGCCATATACATCGGGCAGCCGCCGGTAGGTACCGCCCATGTGTCTATGTACGTGTGTGAAGACGACGCAGTGGTTGTGATATGAATAAGGAATAAAAAGCAGCAGCTCATCCAGGGCTCTCCTCAGTCTCTGGGGTGAGCGCTCGACGGCTCGACGACGATCTGCGGCAGCGTGTTGAGCCGCAAGCTCGGCAGGCGAGGGACAATGCCCGAGGCCCGACGCGAGTGCGAGCCCCCTTCCGGCTGCTGCTGCTGCTGCTGCTGCTGCTCCTCGGGCGCGGTCTCGGCCACCAGGTCCGCGACGTGGGCCGACAGCCTCTGGTTCCTGGCCTCGGTGGGACCGGGGTAGTCCGGAGGCGGCTCGGGGTACGGGCTGGCCGTCCGCGAGTGCGCGGGCGTCAGGTCGTCGAGGGAGACCTCGTCGTACCCCGGCGGCGAGTGCGGGGGGATGTCCGCGCCGCCCAGGTCCGCCTCGGCGGCATCGATGATCTCCGGGCTCGAGCCGGCCAGGCTGGCGCGGCGGGGGGCGGCGCTGGTAGAGACCCGGGGCGTGTTCGCGCCGGAGCCGGCCCTCGACCTCGCCGTCGTCGCCGTGGTCGTCGTGGTCGTCGCCATCGCCGCCGCCGCCGCCTCGGGCCCGAGGGTCTCGTCGTGGGAGCTGCGCGTCGTCTGCAGGCTCAGGCCCGAGCTCCTGCGCTCCGTGCGCTCCTGCGCCATGCTCGCGGCGTCGCTCAGCAGGCCGACCCTCTCGCTCTCGGTGCTGGTGGCCCGGATGCGCGTGCCGTCGTGGCGCGCCACGCCCAGGTCGTGGTAGCTCACGCTGCTGACGGCGCGCTCCCTGCGGCCGCGCGCGCGCGTGTGCTCGGCCCGCAGCTCCGCGATCTCGGCCGTGTTGGTCGTGGCGGCGCTCCTGGCCTGGTCGCGGATCCCCTCGAGGGTGGCCGTGTCGCCGCGCGCCCGGGCGTCGCGCCTCTGCTCCCGGCGCTCCTGCCTCTCGGCGAGCTGCCGGCGGCGGGCCAGCCGGATCTGGTACATGGCCTCCATCTCCTCGTCGCGCATGCTCTCCTCGTCCTCGGCGGTGGGCATCTCGACGACGATGTCGATGCCGTCGCGCTCGCCCTCGCGGCCGATGACCCGTTCCTCGTGCGACGCCCTCGGGTTGTACGCCGGAAGGGTCATGACGGACCGCACACTCGTGTTGCGGTCGACAGCAGCCGATCCACTTCTACTGGGTGGTGGCCCCGAGGCCCGATTCTCGCCCCCTGGGTTCCGCTCCCGCATGTTCGACCTTGTCGAGTCCAGCGCCGCCTCCATGGCGTCCTCGTCTCCTTGGGGTTGATAGCGGCCCTTTGTGCCAAGGACGTTCCAATTCCTCCATAGGCGCTTTAGGAAGGGAGTCGGTATGTACTTGGGCTCCGGGTGGCGTACACGGATGACGCGGATCATGATGACGAGAAAGACAACGGCGATTATACCTATTATGACACCTGCGACGATCTAAAGCATTCGGGTTAGCGGTCGTGTCTGCGAGAAAGGGAGAAGTCGTCCAACGTACGAATGTGATGGCACGCTGCTTGTCCTGGTCCCGAGGTTCCGAGGCTGCGTCCCTCCATTGTAGGCCGGGTGCCCGCGCACCGATGCTTGCGAGATCCTTCCGTAGGTGCATCGTGACTAGCTATTATGTAGAAATGTCGTAACGATCGTCGGGAGTCGAGGAAAGCAAAAAAAATACTGGGTAGGCAATGAGCAGTGGTGCCGCCCTGGTCGTCTACCTCATGATAGTGCAAGTACAAGGTCCGGAAAAGGCCGATATCTAGCAAGCGATAAGGTATGTCGTCGAGAGTGAGGACGAGGAAGAGGATAGATCCAGGCAGGTCACTCAGACGGGTGCTCAGTCGAGACTCGAAGCAAGTTCGCATTCGTGTGGCCAATTCCCAGCCAGCCAGCTGCTTATGCGGCGAGATATAGGCTAGGCTCGGGATCCAAAGCTTCGTAGGCACTCCAAGGAATTCGTCTTGTCTTCTCGAAATATCATCGCCGCCGCCCCGGACAGTAGAGAGGAATAGACGTCCGGTCAAGCAGGAGAGGAGAATGGGGAGAGGAAGTAAGGTAGGTAAGGGGAGGAAAACAAGATCGAGGCGAGGTCCCGATCGTCTCTGCCCGGAGGCAGGGCTCATCAATGGGCGCGGCGGGATGTGGTACGGATTACGGAGTAGGTACACAGCATGAGCAAGGAACCGCACGCAGGCAGGCTTTCACAGGCCTCAGAAGGATCGGCCGTGGGCGAAGCTACGTTAGTTTCCAAGCAGAGGGTCAATCTGGGTAGAGGGTCAATCTGGGTCCTCACAGGTCCGAGGTCTGGGATGCGCTAACGAACTCGCCAGGGCCAAGATCAGATCCCGGTCCCCAGCAATAACTACAAGTACGTAGTTACACGTAAACCTCCAGCCGGTGTCTGTCTGTGAGTTGTACCTTGTCTTATTAGCTGAGGAGATCAGCAAGCATGTCTTACCTTGGCCGCCTGCACACCCGTCTCTCCCTCTTCTCCTTTGAGCAGTACGTTTGAAGAATACAGGTCAAGACGGAATATTTGCAAAATGCAACCATAAACGAACGAACAAATGGCTAGGCGAAACTGCAATCGCCACGGGGGGAGGGGGGGCTCACCTTCACCCATCCATCTCGTCCATCCACCCACCACGCCGCGTTTAGGCACATGTACTCCCACCCTACCTACCACTTGAGGTGTCTCTTGGGAATTCGGTCTTCCACCCCTTCTCACTCAGCATCAGCATCAGCACCAGCAATATCAGCACCAAAAAATAAGCCCCGCCGGCGCCATGTCTTTTCCCTTTTGGAGGCAAGTCGCCTTCGTCCAACACTCACACCGGGCCTGATAGGATGGCGATGCGCGGAGCAGGGCACGCACGCACCTTGTTAGCCTGATGCAATGCATGCTGATGCTGGCACAACGACAGATGCCGCCCTTGAAACTGCACCTTTTTATCCTCGAAACATGCCCGCGGTACCTCTGACCTTTTCCTGCTCCTTCTCGTCCCTTTCCTCCCTCGGTGGCGCTGCCCGTGGCCGCAAAGATGTCCAAGGTGAAATTGTAGGATCCCCCGGCTGTCCGCAGGAAGGTGAATCCAAGAGCAGGAAGAGGCTCTCTCTCTCTCCTCTTGGTCTACTTGTACAAGTAGCATGGACCATACCCACAGGCATCGTTCCGTTCCCCACATCCGCTGATGAACCGCTATGCTGGCGTTTTGGCTTTTTGCGCTCACTGTGGAGTATCACGATGGCTTGTGGACGAATTCTATTGCCGGTCAATCCCTCACTCTCTCTGCTCAGCGAGGCTGCTTCCATGCATGCTGGACACTGGAGAGGGTATGTTTGTTCATCGATTCGGCCTGGTCCGAATCACTGCAAAGCACCACCTCAACAGGGCTCATCTACGGACCAAAACAGCAGATACCTGGCGAGAAGCAAAGCCCAGGCTCCCGGTCTTGGGTCAGGGTCCCCTGCTCCCATGCTACGGAGTACTTCGTAGGGCCAGCCACCACACTGCCACCTCGTAAGGCACATCAGCACCATTTTTACCCGCTTTCCTCCTGGCGGTACCCTGGCTGCCTGGCCTGGGTATTTAACTACCCTGGAAGGAGAATGAGGAGAGAAAAAGCGGCGGCACCGCCTTGCCGGGCCCTGGGGTCAATGTCATGGACCAGACGACGTGTGCACGCTAGAAAGATGCGTACATTGTTTGCGCAGGTCCTATCTCTGCCCACGACCACCCAAGACACGGAACGCCTTCTTGGGGACTTTTTACGAGGTTCTTGGTGTCAGACAATCAAATACCGGATCTAACTAACTATTGCTCGGGATGAATAATCATTCATCTCCCCTCGGATCCGTGATCTGGCCAATCGCGTGCTCACGCCGAAACCTTTGGCAGGCAAGCGTCCTAGTGCTGATTGCTGGCCATTGAACGAATCCTTGCAAGATCGACAAGCCAACTTTTGACAAATTCAGGACAGCATCCATCGCGTCCCTCCATCAGTTAGAGCCGTCCGAGCTAAAACCTGTGAAATCTGAGGGATTGAGCACTGAAGCTATCAGCAAAGGCTGCCGGGGTAACAAGATGTGGAATCAAGGGAGCATATAACAGACGAGTAGGAGGAAACATTGGGTACTTACCTATCTGTCAAACTTGGGTGGGAGACAATCCCTTTCGAAGGAGAAGATATTGTCAGGGTACCTGAACTCTGAGCTTGCAACTTCTGTAGGTATACCAATTTATTGATGTGATGAACGCTATTAGATCGTATGATCTCCCCCGCCGACTACAAGAGAAAACAACATAGGCAACCCCGAGAACCACGGCAGTCTCAGCCAAACTTCTTCTCAAACTTCTTGAACATCCCCGACACGCCCCTCTCCAGCCGCCCGGCGTTCTCCTCCAACCTGCCCCTCGGCTCCGTCTTGGGCTTGTACTTGACGGCGTGCTCCCCCTCGGTCGGCTGCCAGTGCTGCTGGTGCACGCTGTAGGCCTGGTTCTGCGCCCCCGCCCCCGCCGCCGGCTGCTGCTGCTGCTGGCCCTGGCTGGCAGCGTAGTTGTACGAGCTGTACCCGCCGGCCGGCGGAGGCGGCGGCGGCGGCAGGCCAGGAGACGTGACGGGCGGCGTGGGCGTGTGGTGGGTCGGCATGCCCGGCTGCTGATGCGCCGGCACACCGGGACTGCCCGGGTACCCGGCGCCGAACGGACTGGCAAGACCCGGGCTCGGCAGCCCGTGGACCGGCATCGTCGCCGCGCGCACCAGACCCGGGTGGGTGTGGCCCTGCCCGAATCCGGGGGGCGGCAGACCGGGGCTGGTGACGCTGTGCTGCGGCGGGGCCGGGAACGACGGGGCCCCGGGAGGCGAGTGCATCGACGGCGGCGGGGGTATGCCGGGGCTGAGCGGACCCAGCCCGGTCGGCACCAGGCCCGGGCTGAAGGGCGTGGTCGCGTCGTAGGCAAGCGTCTGGTGCAGCGGGTTCATGCCGCCGTCCTCGGGCGGCGGGGTCTTCTCGCGGTGCTGGATCGACTCCGGCGCGGCCGGCGCGGCGGGGTTGTAGGCGATGGGCGCGAAGTTGTGCGGCGGCGAGCCGCCGGAGCCTCCCGAGACGGCAGACATCGGAGGCGGCGCGAAAGAGGGCGCGCCGCCGTTCGCCTGCTGAGGCTTCTGCGCAGCAGCCGTGTCGGAGATGGCCGCCTGTTCGAGCTTCTGCACGACGGAGCTCATGTCGCTCGCCTGCCTTGGCGGCGGCGGGCCCGGCTCGTCCAGGACCTCGACCTGGGCCGGCGGCAAGACTCGGCGAATGCCATTGACGAACTGGAGCGCATCCTGCTGCGTCCAGAAGTAGATGTCGAGCGATTCTAGCTTGTAGTGGTACTTGCTCTGGTTCTGGGGGTCAAAGGTCGGCAGGTGCCACTCCTCTTGGTTTGGAACGTCCCCGATCGTGACAGAGACCATGCATGTCTGCTTGTAAGAGTAGCGGATCTGGGTTTTGTCAAGAACTGTCCCGCAGAATTCATCAGTAAAGAGGTTGTCGAGAGGAGAATTGGCGCAAGAGAGCGTCGCATACAGCCGTCAAAGGCATCCTGGTCATCAGTCCCGGGTTGGTTCGCGATCTCTACACGCGCCCGGCGGTTGTTTGCATCCTCAAACAAGTAGATGTACGAGCCCTTGTCAAATCGATGATGACGAGGCTTGTCCGTGGGCTGGCCGTAGAAATAATGAACATCCCCGAATCTGGAAAGAACGAAGCCAAAGTCAGTTGGGCCGCCATGACAGTCTGGCTACCTCCCGGCTTTGGGAGAGAATGAGGGGCAGTGGCACATACAGAGTAGCTACGTTCTCCTCACCCGGCCGGACTGCCATTGTCGCAGGCCAGGAAGCTTGGGAATAGGGTCCGGATGGGGGCTAGGGAGACGGGAGGTCTACAGAGACAATACGAGCAGATCTTGCTGCTCTTTCAAAACGATTTGACCGAGAAAACAGACACAAACACAATGACCAGAGGAGAAGGATGCGACGACAACTTTTCGCGCATCACGTCCTCCCTACCTTTTTGTTCGGGAGCTTGCGCATCGCATCACTTTCTCCCGCTTGGGCACGGCGGGCCCAAGCAGCAAGCAGGGGTCTCAAGCCCCGAGCAAGAGGCACGGCAGCTAATAACCGGCATGTGGTACACAGGATGACAGGCAGGCCTACCAAACAGCAAATCATCAAAGGGGAAAGTGGTGATATCCCGGTCGGTGATGCAAGCTGCAGACCAGAGACACACAAGAAAGTGGTCGAGACAGCTTGGGCCGGCGCTTAGAGGAGGCCAATCAGAGCGCCGGAGTCCCCTCGAGAACAAAGACAAGCAAGACCAGGTGGGGGGGGAGAGCCCGGCCCACTATAGGTACGTACCGACGGACCGTCAGAGGCAGCTGGCCAGGCTCTGGAAATTTTTGGAGGATCGGAACATCCCGACAAATCTTCAAAAGACAAAGACAGTTGCAGCGCATGACATTGACGGCATACCTCAAGGCGGGAGAAGCTTGTTCGATCGACTTCCCGTGATAATCGGACCGGCTGCCCTTGAGCTACTCCAGAGGTATGACACCGAGGGTCCTCAGCGCGACAATCGTGACGATCACAGTTGCTAATCTCAAGCTTTGCAGCTCCGGCACCCCAGGGACACGCGATACACCCATCTTCTTCACGACGAACCGCAGGCACCCGGCCGATAGAGAGATCTCGGCGGGAGTACTCCCCCTTCACGGGACGACCATCGATACCCTATTCTCTCTCCCCCTAATTGCCCTCCTCCGCATCCCCCTTTCAAGATGGGCATCCACGCCATCGCCGACGCCTGCGCCCACCTCCAGAACGCCTCGCGCGCACGGCTCGGCCTCACCTCGATCCCCAACTCCAAGTACAATCTCAACTTCGCCATGGCCCTGCACCGCGCGGGCTTCATCTCGGGCGTCACGCGCGCGGGCCCCCACCCGCCGCCGCCCCAGGCCCTGACCTCGGCCGAGTCGGAGCCCGTCACCGCCGCCAACGTCGCCACGCGGCGCCTCTGGCTCGGCCTCAAGTACTGGAACAACGAGCCCGTCATGCGCAACCTCAAGGCCGTCAGCAAGCCGAGCCGGCTCGTCACGCTGAAGCTGCAGGAGCTCGAGCGCGTCGCCAGGGGGTTTCCCGCCGGCTACGTCAAGGGCCTGACGCTCGGGGAGAGCTTGTTTGTCAGCACCGACCGCGGGGTGCTGGAGGTCCGGGAGGCGATCGAGAAGAAGGCTGGCGGTGTCGTTCTGTGCAGAGTGTCATGATTGTACGGCTCTAGTCGGGGCGAAAAGGAGCCGCCCCGAGAGTGCGCCTGATGGGTGAGAGCTTGTACAAGCAGGAGTTTAGAGACCAGGCCAACTTGCACCATCAAAGGCGGCATGGCATGTACGAAAAGCAGGCGGAGAGCGAATGCCCTACGAGAGTGT
Source organism: Thyridium curvatum (assembly GCF_004353045.1). Taxonomy (NCBI): domain Eukaryota; kingdom Fungi; phylum Ascomycota; class Sordariomycetes; order Thyridiales; family Thyridiaceae; genus Thyridium; species Thyridium curvatum. Next base: position 64,973 of record NW_022156856.1, on the reverse strand, counting down.
AGGCAGTGCTGCGCGCCAAGACGTTACCAACTGTATATATTTGTATAATTACATCCATTGTGGCAGTAGGAATGAAATAAGATCACATCGTCTCATATTGCCGCGGACTTTGCGTCCTTCAACCGTAATACTCTGCCTCTTGCTGTGCATGTGAACTCGACTCAGAACTGGATTGGACATGTTTCCTGTTACTTCGTACAAATTGCACAATTCTTTGTGTGAGAACCGGATCTGTCCATTGAGATCGTTTAGTGCCTCGGCTGCTGTGTGCCATCTCTTTGTCTTGGTCGGTAGCGACGGACTTCGTATCTAGTCCTAGTTCAGGACTCAGCTGAACGCCACGCCGCACAAACACAAACACAACCATGCATGAAGCCTTGTTGAGACTCGTACACAATGAAACACCAGTCCATACAACTGGTAAAGAGCAGCCTGGTATTTAACAAAAGCACGATCTCTGCGCAGCCTCCGACATTCTACTCGGTCCTCTCACGGCCCCGCCCCGGACCACACCGGCCCAAGATGAAAGCCTTCATCAAGAGCCTGCTCTCGCCGCCCGAAGAACCAGTCACGCCCAGGGTCCAGATCCTCTCGGACCTGCACCTCGAGATCAGCAAGCAGTACACCACCTACACCTTCCCCGTCACGGCGCCCTTCCTCCTGCTGGCCGGCGACATCGGCTGCCTGGACCACTACGACGCCTACCTCGCCTTCCTGCAGGCCCAGGTCGCCCGCTACCGGCGCGTCTTCCTCGTGCTGGGCAACCACGAGTTCTACGGCCTCAGCTACGAGAAGGGCGTCGCCGAGGCGCAGCGCCTCGCCGCCGAGCCCTCCATCGCGGCCTCCTTCACGCTGCTGCACCGCACGCGCTGGGACGACCCGTCCTCGCCGCTGACCATCCTCGGCTGCACGCTGTGGTCCGCCGTGAGCCCGGAGCAGGCCGACCGCGTGCGCCTCGCCGTCAGCGACTTTGCGCGCATCGGCGGCGGCTGGAGCGTCGAGCGGCACAACGCCGCGCACGCGGCCGAGGCCCGCTGGCTGCGCGAGCAGGTCGCCGTCCTGGGCGTCGTGCCGCCGCAAGGGCAACCGCCCAGGCGCATCCTCGTCGCCACGCACCACGCGCCCTTCCTCGAGGGGTCGGCGGCGCCGCAGTACCGCGACAGCGTCTTCTCGTCGGCGTTCGCGACGGACCTCGTCTCGGCGCGGGCGCGGCAGCAGTGGCGGGGGGTCCGGGTGTGGGCCTTTGGCCACACGCACCACACGGTCGACATGGTGCAGGGCGGGATCAGGGTCGTGGCGAACCAGCGGGGGTACGTCTTCCCCGGGGAGAAGCCTCGCCGGAGGTCGACCGCCGAGAAGCTGTCGGCCAAGCAGGCGGTCGAGTTTAATTCCGGGTTCGCGGTCAGCCTGTAGGTCTGCAGCTTCGGTGGCACCCTCTTGATTACATTTTCTGGCGGTGTTGGATGATCCGTTTGGGTCATAGGGAACGGCTGCTTGGTGCATAAGCGATGGAGATAACTTGTTGTGTTTTTGTTGTTGCTCTATCATCAAGGGGTCTATCATCTCCATACTGTGCTTGATGGACTTTGTGATCATCATCGATACCTTTTTCACTGTCTTAGCCTAGTTCGGTCTATTTAGCACAGAGTATGAAGTCGGACATGGAGATCAATGTGGAAGAATGGTTTCCAGTCTGAACCAAAGCACGAATACCGCATGACAAGGTTGGTGTGATGTGTGGAAGGCCAGACGTCGCTCAATGCTTGCATGCAGCAAATTACAAATACTTACTACATGATCCTGACCAGGATACGAAGTAGTAATTCTTCTGACCTCAAATTCGGGGCAAAAGAAGAATGACTGCTTCTATTTGTTTCTTCATACTTGTCTGGTGGCTTGCCGCCCTTTTGTCGTGTTAGTCCAAATTAGGAAATTTTCATCGACTCTGACAAAGCCTTCTCCTGCCCACTGCCAACTAACAACTCGGTTCAACGAGTAGCGGAATTTGACGAATTTGTCTTTTATTTTTTGGAATTCGTGCGACCAACCGTGATGTTTCAATTCACTTCGATATCCTGCAGGATGTCGAGATAGACTTCGCACTAGAATGCGCCTCTCTCGTGAGCCATGACGAGGGAGTCTGAGTAATTGAACAATGCTTACGCAGCATGAGTACACCTCCGTAGCCGCAGACATCGTCAGTCTTGAAGGTGGCCGACATGGCCTCAACTCATGAAAATGAGTACGTGATTGTAGTATATAAACAGCCTTGATGCCCATTGTCGGTGCGCTACAAGATCATGATCACACAGTCGTTAGCCACCTCAGCAACCTCTGCAGACAGAACATAGACACTCACTTCTCGGACAAACACTACAAGTAAACCAAACCTACTTCTGCCCATCGCCCCCTTCTCGAACAAGATGGCCACCCAAGTCTCCTACGTCAAGGCCGACGGCGTCAACGTCTTCTACCGCCACGCCGGCGACCCTTCGGCCCCGACCGTCCTCCTCCTGCACGGCTTCCCCTCCTCGTCGCACATGTTCCGCAACCTCATCCCCATCCTCGCCGGACTGGGCTACCGCGTCATCGCCCCGGACCTCCCCAGCTTCGGCTTCACCGACGTCCCCGCCGAGCGCGCCTACGCCTACACCTTCGCCTCCCTGGCCGACACCCTCGCCGCCTTCGTCGCGGCCCTGGACCTCGGCCGCTACGCCGTCTACATCTTTGACTACGGCGCCCCCGTCGGCCTGCGCCTCGCCGCCAACACCACCACTTCCCCTCCCTCCTCCCGGGCCGCCGTCGCGGCCATCGTCTCGCAGAACGGCAACGCCTACGCCGAGGGCCTCGACGCCCCCTTCTGGGACCCCCTCAAGCAGTACTGGGCCTCGGGCGCCGCCCGGGACCGCGACGCCCTGCGCCCGGCCCTCGAGATGGCCACCACGCGCGCGCAGTACGAGGTCGGCTCGCCGCGCCCGGCCGCGGTGCCGCCCGAGTCCTACTGGCTCGACCAGGCGCTCATGGACCTGCGGCCCGGCAACAACAACAAGGACGTCCAGCTCGACCTGCTGTACGACTACCGCACCAACCTGGCCCTGTACCCGCGCTTCCAGGAGTACCTGCGCGAGTCCCGCGTGCCGGTGCTGGCGGCCTGGGGCAGGAACGACTTCATCTTCCCGCCCGCCGGCGCCGAGGCCTTTGCGCGCGACGTCGAGAGGTTCGAGCTCAAGTGGCTGGACGCTGGGCACTTTGCGCTCGAGACCAACGAGCGGGAGATGGCGGGGTATATGCACGAGTTCTTCCAAAAGTACAAGGTCTTTGAATAGGTAGAGTGTACGACAAGAAAAAGGGAGGCGAGGAGGATACCTCTCCGTATGCAGAGCAATAATTTGCAGAAATGTGTAGCTCTTCAAAATGATCCACTGTCCACGAAATGCGCCGTGCCTGTGCATAATAGATATTTTACCGGGTAGAACATATATCCCTTACTCGTCGTCTTCCTCCTCGTCTTCCATGTCCCCATCCTCGCTGTCAACCTCCAAGACACCTTCCTCATCCTCAAATTCATCTTCCTCCTCATCATCCTCCAACTGGTCAGCCTGCTCGGCCTCCTTTTCCTCTTTCCGTTTCCTCTCGTCCTCCTTCCTCGCCTCCTGCATCATCTTGGCCTTCTCTGCCCTCAGCTTTCTCTGTGACACGACAAAGGCGCCGACCGGCGTCTTCTCCCACTCAAAGTCCTTGAGGAAGGCATCGACCTGCGCACGGTCCTTGGGCGCAAAGTCGACCCGGGCGCGCTTCTCCTCGATGAACCGACTATTGGCTTCCAGCTTCTGGATGAGCAACGTCAGGCTGGAGTTGAGCTTGCCATTCTTGTTACCAGACGCCTTCTTCTTCGCGTCCTTGAGCCAGCGCTTGAGCATGATGATGACAGGAAGCGAGAACTCGGGGAAGGCGATGTTGGTAGACCAGAGGACAAAGTATTCAGACAGCAGCTCCACGACTTGCTCGCCAACGCCGTCCTGGTAGATGCGTGTCCTGAGGTACGACTTGGGCGCCCGGTAGGCGACGCTAAAGTCAAGCGGCTTCAGCGAGGCTGCCTTGGGCGGCTTCTTCATCTCCGCCGAGTTAAGAACCTCGATGAGAGCCGACGCCAGAGGGATATAAGTGCCAGTAGCCCGGGAAACTCGGAGCAGCGACCGGATGAGGTGGAATCTAAGCGGGAAGTAGGTGGCAGTAGGGATGAGACGCATGGCACCGAGGGTGACTTGCACCAAGGGGTAGATGAGCAGCTTCAGCTGACTCTCCTTGCCGGCCTCGGCCTCCTTCAGAGGGCTGCAATGCTCGGCTAGCACGCATGACCAGAAGTCCAAAGAGTGCACATATTGCCAGTTGTACACCGTTCTGAAAGAGTCATTCTGGTTGTGCGCGATGCTGTTGCGAAGGTGGATGGCGAGTTGCCGGATGAAAGAAAAGGCAGTTGTGTAGCCAAGGCCCTGGTCAATGCCCCACAGCTCGGCCGCCGAGTTCTTCATCAAGTTGACGCCCTGGATGGTGTTGATGTTGGTAGCACGGCAGCCCTCAATGAGACCTTGGTAGACAGCCTTGAGAAGAGCCTCCCTGACTCCCTTGTCGCCTATGACCATCAATCTTCGCAGCACAAGGAAGGCAGTGATCCTCAAGGATTCGCTGCTCGCTGGCTGAGCCCAGAAACCCACAATAGCCTTGATGACGTGCTTCAGGAGCTTGCGGAAAGAAAGGAGATAGGGCAGCAGGGGCAGAATGGCGTTGATAGCGAGCTTAAGGTCGCCGTCGTCCGTAAGCGTGCCGAGAAGACGAAGGATAGAAGTCGTGTATGTCCTCATCATAATGGAGAGGGTTTTGAACTTCTTGCCTGTCGTAGCGACGTAAACCTTGTGAGCTGCTGACTCCTTGACGGGAACATGGTGCTCAAAAATCTCCGGTATCCGCTTCAGAGCTAGGAGAACAATGGCATCACGGACATCCGGGCTCAGGATGGTATATTTCTGCCTCTTGTCGTCATCGGCATCATCCGCGCCCTGGTCGCCTGGCCGCTTGGAGTAGGCAGCACTCCGGAAGGCCAGAACAACTTCTCTAGCCGCCCGCAGAGAATGAGTCTCTGCCATGGATTGCTTCCACCTCGTGATCATGGCAAGTGTGAGCTCGTTGTCCTCTACCGCTTCCTCTGCAACCTTCTTCTCCTTCTTGCGTTTCTTTTTGGGTTGCTCTTCCTCGCCTTCGCTATTGCTGAGCTCGTCGATCTCGGCGAGGTCAGCATTCTCGTCAAACTCGAGAGCTTCGGGGTCGTTCTCCTTGAGGTACTTGTAGAACTCGGGATCCTTCTCTGCCAGCGCGTCCATTGCGCTCTTGGTCATGCCAACGCTGTCTTCATCATCCTCCGCAGCGTCGCCTGCCTCGCTGTCGCTTGCTACAGGCGCCTCGTCTGCAGAGAAGTCTTCATCGTCGCCAGAGTCGGATTCTGACTCTTGTTCAGCTTGAGCCTTGGCCTGGTCTCGCTTCCGCTTTCCAAGCTTGCCGTCGCCCTTCTTGCCCGCAGGCTTGTTCTTGTCGATAATCTCGAAGCCGCCCTTGAAGAAGTCGTCGACACTCATCTCGGCAACCTTGGCGCCGGCATTCTTGCCATTGATCTTTGGGGCGTCATCCTCGCCGTCCTTCTTCCCTTTGAAGAATTCGTCGTCCTTGGCTCGCTTGGCCTGCTTCTTCGCCTTGATCTGGACGCGCTGCTTGATCTTGGCGCCCTCTTTTCTTCGTTCGAGTGTACTTTTCAGGTGCTTCTTCTCAAACTTCTTAGTCGCCTTCAGGTTCTTCTTTGAGGTGGCCATGGTGGGCAGCAATTGGGCGGCCGAACCAGTTTCTGGAATCGCTCGAAGAGTTGGATCGCAAAAAGTTCCTAGCTTTCTGATAGACCCTGGACTTTTTTCCCAGGGAAAATTTCTTAGTCTTATCGGAGGTCTTATCAGGGACACCTCTAAGCCTCTTACAGCACAGCTCCAGGCGGTGAGACCTGTTCTGCCAAGACGGGGGTGGGTGCTGGCCATTGGTGGGGTAAGTCACGGAAGCCTAGGTAGGTTCGCCATGTACTTAGGTGTATTCACCACAACCAAGCTCACTGTGTCTGCCTCAAGCAACAGACATCACAATGCGATTGGGATCCCACCACCCAAGATGATACCACGGCAGGCCTACGCGCCAACTCCACACAGCTATGTACCCAATACGACACTATCAGCGACGATCAACCTCGATGAGGTGAGGACGACAGCTGTATCTGGTCCCCATGGTTACTAACCGGGTTCACACCAACGACAGGAAGTCAAGCTGGCGGAAACCCGCGCAGAGCGCGACCTGCAAGACTCGCTTGCGGAGATCTTCAGCATCATCGTGACCATCGACGAGCTCGAGAAGGCATTCCTGAAAGATGCGATCCCCGAAGCCGACTACACAGAGATCTGCGAGCGGTCCTTGAAGCAGTACAAGTCGCTCCTCGCAGACGAGACGGTCGCAAAGGCATTTGGCGGCCTGGAAGAGTTCAAGGCCGAGTGGGACGTACGTACAAGGCTGGAGCCGCCGCTCTCCTCGGGGTCAGTATCAAGACAACGGCTGACCTATTGTGTAGCTGGAGGTGCCCCGCGCAACGGAGCGCATCCGCGTCGGCATGCCGTCTACCGCCGTGACGGCCTCTGCAGGTGCGGCGCCGACACCCACTGCGGGCGGTGGCACGAGCGGGACGTTGATCCTGGAAGCGACGCAGGACTTTATCACGTTCTTGGATGCCCTGAGGCTGGGCTTGCTGGCCAAGGATCAGCTACACCCGCTCCTGACGGACGTCATCCAGTCGGTCAACAAAGTTACCGACCGAGACTTTGAGAGCAGGGGCAAGATCGTACAGTGGCTCATCACCCTCAATCAGATGAAGGCAACCGAAGAGCTGAGCGAGGCGCAAGCCAGGGAGCTTGAATTGGACATCAACTCGGCGTATCAGGGCTTCAAGAATACCCTCTCATAGACCGTAGCATAGTATGGTGGATCATGATTATTGTTCATTTTCGTCTTCGGTGGGTGAATCAGTCGAGATACTATACCAGGAACGTCCAGAAACTGGGATAGACGAATTCCTCCTCGAATATCCTCCTCACCTGCTCCAGCACGAATCTTTCCACCTTGCCCACGTTCTTGAGGCTCTGCTTCCCTCCCTCGCGCTGCCCAATCTCGCTTTCCACCTGTATCTCCTGTAGTAGCCCGCCCATCTTCCCATGGCCTCCAGAGCTATGCCCATCAGCATCCCCCTCCCCGAGACTATCCGCCCCGACGGCAGCTACCGCATCTTCCGGGCTTAAAAAGCAGAAATGTACCCTCTTCCGTATGTACGCCAGGACCCCGACGCCATCGAACGTGAGCCCAGTGATGCTCAGGCGTAGCGGTATCCCCACGAAGCTCGGCATGGGGTAGTCGAGTAGTATTTCCGCCGTCAGCAAAAGCTTGACGTCCCCGGCGTACCGTATTCTAAAGACGGCCTGCATGTCCTCGACCCTCCGCTCGCGGAACCTCTTCCGCTCCTGACCTTCCAGGCCCTCCGCCGCCGCACCGTCCTCGCCCTCCTCGTCCTCGATGGCCGACTCCAGGTCCCGCGTCGGCGGCCTCGACGTGTTTGCCGACGTAGGCGCCAGGGTCGACACGCTGTGCTTCTCCCTGAGCGAGGGGAACGCGCCGGTCGGCACCGCGTTGGGCGGTATCGTCGGCGCCAGGCCCCGGGGGCTGAAGTCGCCGACGGAGATGGAGCTCGTGGACGGGTTGCGGCTGTGGCTCGGCGGGTGGTGTCGCCGCTGCTGCTGCTCCTGCGGGCCGTGGCCATGCCCATGGCCGCCGCCGCCGCCGGCGGACTCGAGCCAGCCGCTGCCCAGGTGCGCGCCCGCCACGGCGGCCAGCGGCGTCTGCGTCCCCGACAGGCCGGACGTGAGGTGCGAGTGGAAGTAGCTCAGGTTCGACGTGCCGCCGGGGATCCCCGGCGTCGACACGCCCAGGTACGGGCTGCCGAGGTCGTGCGCCGCCGCCGGCGTCCCGCCCGCCCGCAGGTCGCCCGTCCGGATGTGCGGCGGCAGGTGGCGCGCGTCGTGGGCGAGCCCCGCGGCCGCGGCCTCGGCCCTCCTCCGCCGGTCGGCCGCCGCCCTCACCTCGTCGGGCACGACGGCGTCCTCGTCCTCGAAGCCGCTGCCGCCCTCGTCGTAGTCGTCGTCGTCCTCGTCGTCGTCGACGGCCTCATTCTCCTCGTAGAAATCGGGCAGCGGGTCCGTGAGGTCCTTGAGCTCGAGCTCGGGCGGGATGGAGCCGAACTGGAAGTCGTGGACGGTGACCGACTTGATGAAGCGCGGCAGGGGCACGGACTGGAACTTTGTGTGGATGAAGTCGCGGATGCTGTGGGCCAGCGCCTCGCCGTCCGGGCCGGTGGTCAGCGTCTCCCAATTGAGGTCAATAGACATATGTGCTCGTCAATCGGCATATGAGGGATCACTGAATGTGGGCAGTCTTGGCTGTTCGATTCTCCTTTGGGGGCGCCGCCAAGTTGTAATGTTCAGCTCAGATGCATTGGTTCAGTGAGATGGTGTGAAATCATTTGATCTCGGATGAGAGGTAAGGCAGGCACTAGCTCCACCACCACACCCAGAAGTTGTGACAACTCCACGAAACATCACAATAGACACTATACCCATCCAAGTTAATGGAGAATTCCCATATTGTAACATATTCTAGTCAGTCAATATTCAAATGCTAATCTTTCTTCTTAAGCCACGAGCGAGATGGTGAGAAGCGCTCAGTTGCTCTTATCACAGCTGGGAACAGCTCATGGGCATACTTATAAACTGCATTACTTCTTCTAAGTTACAGCTTCCTCATTTCATGATACTTTCTCGTCTATGCAACCCTTGCTGAGACTCCTGGTCAACTTGTTCAGGTGAAAGCAGAGTGACATCGTAGGAGCAGCGAAAACGACAACTCAACACAATGCCCGTGTTCTGTAGAGACAGTGCCGTTTCCCACTTGTAAAAACACTTATGATCATATAACGGCTCGACCGCTTCCCAATGGCTCGATTGCCTTCCCCGGTGCGGGGCCCAAAGGCCGGAATCGATCCGGGATATCTTATTTGTGATCATTTCATATTTGCTTTCTTTTCACCTGGGTTCCCTGTTCTTTCCCCCTTTTCTCTTCCTTTACTGCTCTATAGTCTGAAGAGTCAAGAGTGACAAGGAGCATACGAGATATGCTTTGTAGCTATGACTTGGTTTGCTATCTGTGTTGGCTGAGTAGATTGGTCTGCAAAGAGCCATAAAGCCAGATAAAGCCTGGGCAAGGCTTGTAGCCTACACCTTGAGCACCTTTGAGAATTGCAGATTGAATATACCTCACTGAGTTGATTATTACCAAGCAGCATCTCGTTTGCCAGACCTGCATCCACCCACCGAAGCTGCCGAGATGAGAAATTTGGAGCGCTGAAGGGCGCCAGGCGGGCCCCCACGTTGCTGCAGAGCTTCAGTGGGCGAGGCCAGCCAGCCAGGCGGAGCCACGCCCGCCAATCTCCAAGTCGGATCCACGATCCCCGGCAGACGGCATTGGGCCCCCGTAACCCCCTGGCGGAATTGCTGAAGACGGCAAAAGTGCTCTGGTCTTGTGATGGCTTTTGGAGATTTGCATTTTCCTTTTCTCCTCCAGGGACCCTGCAAGCTGCTCGTTTGGATAGAAGAGGCAGCACAAATCTCCAATTGCTCTCAATCATATTCGCTGGAATCAATCCATAGGAAAGTCTCTCAATTGCACGCCAGAAGAAGCTTCATCAACAGCAAAGCAACCTGCACGATAGTTTTTGACGATCCTTTTTTCGATACCAAGGTAGCGAGTGTATCACGCACCTAAGCTCTTTGGAACTCCACCACCCAGAAGCTACAGCTCCACCCACAACTCGTTCAGCCTCCCCTGACATCATTGCACTGAGAGAGCTGTTCTCTCTCTCTTTCTTTTCAGAAGCAACGAAACTTCCTCTCAGCTACAAAGCCGCGCTCTGGTTGAGAGATACGCTCTTCTATCTTTCATCTCTCACCTGGCTGATAGACTTATTTTCTCCTCCACTCACTCGCTCACGCATCTTATCTCATCACATCACCGCCCTGGCCTCTCACTCATTCCCTTACTCTCACCACAAACCGCACCTTTCATTTCCACCCCCCTAGACAGCCACAATGTTGAGATGGTAAGCTCCTCAAACCACACACTGCAGTGCCTCACACAGCAGAAGGGGCTAGGTCGCTAACCCCCGACATCAAAGGTACCAAGCCCGCCTGGCCGCCCGGCCCCTGCTCACCCAGAGCGTCACCACCGCCATCCTCTTCGCCACGGGCGACATCGTCGCCCAGCAGGCCGTCGAGAAGAAGGGCATCGAGAAGCACGAGCTCGCCCGCACCGCGCGCATGGCCCTCTACGGCGGAAGTAAGCCTTTCCTTTCTCTCCCTGCTCCCTTCCCTCCACTCCGTACCATTCATTCGCCCTTTGGCGAAACACACACACACACACACACACACACACACACACACACACTCACACTTGCGCAGCCGTCTTCGGCCCCGCCGCCACGACCTGGTTCGCCTTCCTCCAGCGCAACGTCAACCTGCGCTCCCCCAACGCCACCATCCTCGCGCGCGTCGCCCTCGACCAGGGCGTCTTCGCCCCCACCTTCATCGGCATCTTCCTGTCCTCCATGGCCGTCCTCGAGGGCTCCTCGCCCAGGGAGAAGCTCGACAAGAGCTACATGTCCGCCCTGACCACCAACTGGATGATCTGGCCCTTTGTGCAGATGGTCAACTTTCGCTTCATGCCCCTCGAGCACCGCGTCCTGTTTGTCAACATTGTCAGCATCGGCTGGAACTCGTACCTGAGCTACCTCAACAGCGCCAAGTGAAGACGGACGTGGAGAGAGAAGGACGTGCGTGGAGGGAAATTGAAGCTCGATGATATTGGGCTTCCATCTGGTTGGTTGGATGAAACTATGATGCAGCAACAAGTTGGATGCTCATCTAGCGTGCATTTGTTGGACTCTGGCTTATAGACCTTTCAGCATATCGCGAATCTGCATGGGGCATCTCTGGGGATTCTGGATCGTTGTTCCAGTCTTGGTTGTACGCACGGCTCATTGCTATTTTCCTCAGGGGCTTAGACACGACAAGAGCTACTCCGTAAAGCGACTGCATGCATGCGTTGTTGCGCAGGTCTCTTCATCTAAAAAAAAGTTGTGTGTTTTGTAATCATCTACCAGAAAGCCGATTTTTATATTCCGGAAGGCCGTTGGCCGTTGTGTCTTGTGTAACATTGTATCATGCTCATCACGCCTCATTACAGCAGTTCTCATAACCCATAGAAAACCCCGAAAACCAAATTGTCACCTCCATCCGGGGGGACCTTTTACTCCAACTCCAGAACCGCTGGAGCAACAATGGGCTTGCCCTGGAACTTATCCAGGCCCTCTCCACCCTGTGTATATAAAGTCAGTCAGTATTGGCTACTCTCATCATATCTACACAAGCCGAGGAGGGAGAGAAAAAAAACTCACGTAGCTGATCAGCGGCGACACCTCGATGCCCGCGTCCGGGTCCTCGCTCGTCACCTGCGCGCCCGCGGCCTCGACCCAGCGCTTGCCCTGCGCCATGATGTCGCGCCTGCTCGTGTCCGGGTCGTCCTCGCCCGTGCCCGCCGCGTTCTTGAGCGGCGAGAACTCGTCCTCGCGGCGCACCTCCATGCACGCGAAGCGCTCCGGCTCGAGCATCGGGAACACGTCAAACACAAACTGCTCGAGCTTGATGCCGTTGGGCTTGTCGGGCTTGACCGTCTCGCCCGACGCCGACGACGTGTCGGCGTAGGGGATCTTCTTGCGCGCCACGTGGTGCGGCAGCCTGTGCGCCCACCGCGGGATGCTCTCGAGGAAGCCGAAGCTGTAGTAGTGGTTGACGATGTTGGCCGCGCGGAACTTGAGCACCCCGGCTTGCTTGGGGTCCTGGGCCTCGGCCGTGGCCCTGTCGATCTCCGAGTACTCGACCACGTCCGGGCGGCCGTTCTTCTGCAGGATCAGGCCGACCGACTCGGTGGCGTTGCGCTTGCGCACGACCTTGGTGGCGATGTCGACCTTCTTGGCGGCGGCGAAGCCGATGAAGACCGGGTCGGCGACCTTGACGAGGCAGTTGTCGACGCAGTAGGCGTGGATGTGCTCGACGCCGCGCCTCTTCATGTCGTCGAGGACGCCCGAGACCACGAGCGCCTGGTAGATGCCGCCGTTGCCGTCGGGCGCCACGGCCACCCTGCCCTTGCTCTCGAGCAGGATCTTGCCCTCGTTGGAGACGCAGGGCAGCACGCCCTGCTCGAAGATGACGACGTTGTCCCTGTCCAGGCCAAAGTACTTGTTCTCGGCAAAGTACTGCTCCGTGGGCGCCCGCGTGGGCCCGCTGGTCATGACGTACCAGGGCACGACGACCTTGCGGCCCGACTTGAGCCCCGCGAGCTCCTGGACCTTGCGGATCCGCTCGGCCTGGATCTGGAAGAGCGACTTGCGGCTCGGCAGGCCGATGTCGAAGCAGCCCTTGGGCGCGGAGCTGCCCAGCCGCGTGCCCTGCCCGCCGGCCATGAGGACCACGCCGACCTTGTTCTGACCGATCAGGCCGAGGCCGGCGTCGTACCAGGCGTCGATGTCCGACTTTTGCGAGTCGAGGATGCTGGCGGTGGCCGACTCGGGGAGGGGCTCGAGGACGGTCTCGCCGCCTTCCGCCTTGGGCGGGTTCAGCGCCTTGTCGGTGATCTCGTTGATGCGGGCGGGGTCGAAGCCGGAGAGCTGCTCGAACAGCTGGGCCTTTTGCTCGGTGGGGAGGGCGTCGTAGAAGGTGAAGACCTGCTCCTGCCCGGCCTTGGCGTACTTGTCCTTGAGCTCCTGCAGCCGCTCGGCGGAGGGCTCTGCGGCCGGGGCACCGCTGCCACCGCCGATGTTGAGGGCCTTCTTGATGGCGTCCATCTTTGGTGCTTCTCTCTGTACAAGGCCGATGTGTCTCTCGCAAGGTAGTAGAGGAGGTCTGGAGCTCGAATTGGTCCCTTTGCAAGCAGAAGAACTCTTGGGTATCACAATAGAGGAAAGGAAGAAAAAAGAAGATTTAGCAGTCTGGGGAGAGAAACAAAGAAATCCTGACGACTGCCGAGCATCTTTATGGATACGGGCAGCTTTCCCTGTTTGTCCCCAAATATAGCACCAATTGAAGCCCCTCCCTCTAACACGCGAAGCGGTGTCTCAGCTGCCCCGCCAACTAAGCCACCGCCCGCCGCCAGGGGCTTCGCTGCTCCAGGCCTCCACAGCTAGGGGTTCTGCAGGCTCCAGTGCTGACCTGGTAGGTACCTAGTGTTCAGTGGTCTCTCTCGACTGACGTAAGGCGGGACTAGGTACACCGGCAGTGGCCGGGTGGGAGCTTTGGTTTGCTGGCAGAGTTTATGCAACCGCCACCTCCTATTCGCTCGCTGAGCTCGGGGCTGGCCTTCACCTCGCCTAGCACGCCGTGTGGGAAGGTTGAGTGGCTCGAGAGTGGGTGGAGCTCATTGTCTTTCAACACGAGCTGCAGTGGCGATCTCCGGTTGTGAGACCCCGGACAGCATTGAGTTGGGCGGTATGAACAAACTTGCGAGTTGGCTCGATATATTTCTTTTTCATGATGGATCTGAAATATGCGAAATCATCTTCGAAGAAAACCGGTGCTGAGATCTCTCATTGGATAATGTAGCCTACGTAGTTAGGTAATCGGGCTAGGTGTATCTCACATGTGGCGATGATTGCTTTTTCTGTCGACTCAGCTGGTTGGCAGCCTCGCTTTTGACTCAAAACTCGAACGTTTCCATAAGAAAACGCACGGCCCCTACATGCTTCTCCAAACCACCTTACTATACAGAACCGAACCTCTCATCCCCTGTTGTAAGAAACCATGACCAAATCCGAGTTCTTTGACGAAGACCCCTCTGCGCCAAAGGCGAGTTTCCAAGGGCAACTCTCCATCCAAGACTTCATGTTCAAAGCCTCACAATCAGGCTCATCATCAACACAACCCTCCTCGAGAACAACCAGGACCTCAACAGCAGGGACCATGCTCACCCGCCGCAGCCCCCGTCTCGCGACTCCCGTCAAAGCCCTCTCAACACCAGCCTCCCCCTCCCCGTCCCCGTCCCCTTCCCTCAAGCGCAAGTCCTCCACCTCCACCTCCGCATCCGCATCCCCCTCCAAGACGCCCAACAAGAAGAAGAAAAAGTCCAGGTCGCAAGGCTACGCCCCGCCCTCCACCTACGCCCACCTCCCGCCCCTGGCCGACGTCCTGGCGCCCAACCTCCTCGTCCTCTTCGTCGGGCTGAACCCGGGCGTGCAGACCGCGCGGACGGGCCACGCCTACGCCCACCCGTCCAACCTCTTCTGGAAGCTGCTGCACTCGTCGGGCATCACGCCCACGCCCGCGCCCTGCCGCGCCGACGAGGACCGCACCCTGCCGGCGCGCTTCGCCTGCGGCAGCACCAACATCGTCGCCCGCCCGAGCCGCAGCGGCGCCGAGCTGGCGCGGTCCGAGCTCGACGCCGGGGTCTCGGTCCTCGAGGCCAAGATCCGCCGCTGGCGGCCCGAGGTCGCCTGCATCGTGGGCAAGAGCATCTGGGAGAGCGTGTGGCGCGTGCGCCGCGGCGGCGGGCGGCGGGCGCCCACCAAGGCCGAGTTCCGGTACGGGTGGCAGGACGAGCGGGAGAACATGGGCCGGGTGCAGACCACCCGCGGGGTGCTGGGCGGCGGTGACGGCGGCGACGACGACGACGACGAGGCGGCCGATGTGGCGGAGGGGGTCGTGGTAGACCCGAACTGGAAGGGGGCGCGGGTGTTTGTGGCCAGCAGCACGAGCGGGCTGGCTGCCTCGCTGTCGCCGGCGGAGAAGGAGAGGATATGGCGGGAGCTCGGGGAGTGGGTGGAGAAGAGGAGGGAGGAGAAGGGCATCAAGAAGGAGGATCTGGTCTGAGAGAAGAGCCAAGTCACCATGCCATTATGAATGAACTAGATCTTCGAGATATCTCGGGCACGAACTTTATGAGGAACCAGATCCGGGAAACGGTTGTGTTTCATTCATTCCTCGGGAGAGTAACACACTCATTCTATCTATTCGAAAGTGATATCGTCAAAAAAGGTCATTATTCGGTCTAATCGCCTCGTGGCAATATCAAGCGACGCAGCGGACGTGCACACGTGCACTCGTCGTCAGCGGAATGCCACCCCCGAACGCCTTCCAGAAAAAGGATATTCCCCAAACACCACTCCCCACTACTGCAAAAGCATGTTCAAGAAATGAAGTAGTAAAAGTACAACAAAAGTCAAGGGTATAGCAATCGTGAATGCGGGACAGCAACCCCTTCCTTCCAAGAAAACAGCCTGTTAAGCGAGCTCTGAAGAGCAAACCGACGCATGCTCTCTCCCTTACAACAGGAAGACGGTAGCACAGACGGTAGCTAGGACCGGCCAGTAGCCAGCATGCTGCAACAGGACCTTGAGGCCCTCGGAGCCGTTGGTGCCGCTGCCGTCGTCGTCGTCGTCGTCGCCATCAGGAGACTCTGTACCTCCTGCGGCAGTCGTGCCGTTGGGCAGCGTGCCATTTATCAGGATGGTCTCAGTCCCGTTGACATTGCCAAGCGCAACGACGGATGAGTTCATGGCATTGATCGAGCCGTTGCCAATGAGCTCGTTCACGACAGTAGTCGTGTTGGCGTTCTCCTCGCAGCTGCACTCGACGGTCTCGTCGCACGCGCAGGCCACGGGCTTGGTCTCGTTCTTGCCGCTCGACTGGTTGTGGTACGTGTGCGGGTTGTGGTAGGGATAGTAGTAGACCGGGTGGTACCAGATACCAGGCCAGAAGGCCAGGGCTGCGGCACCACCAAGAGCGGCACCACCGAGTGCAAACGGGACAACTGAGCCCCGGGTCTGACCAGCACGGTAGGGGACAGACGCGCCGCCACTATAGGCGTTGCCACCGCCGTAGGCAGGCCGGGGTCCACTGCCGGTGGTCGTGCGACCGCCGGTGCCAGAGCTCGGTGAGCCAAGGCCGGTCCGACCACTACCAGTTCGTCCGCCGCTGTCAGTCAGGTTAGCGAGATTGCCACAGGTTTATCAGAACAACACGAGATGAAATTGGGGAAAGGGAGGTGCATACGATCCACCGCGAGAGCCTGAACCGGAGCCAGAACTTGAACCGGATGAGCCAGAGGAACCAGTTCTTCCACCGGAAGACGAAGAACCTCCTCTACTATAATGATAGAAGATCATGTTTTAGCCCATCCGTTCCGTATAGTTGTGGACGTCCAGTTCTCGCGACCCCCGTTTGTACGGTTGTGGTATGCGGTCCCTCGGGACAGGTGTAGTGTTGCAAGGGGCATAAATCCAAATCTTACCTTCCACCAGAAGAGCCGCCGCCACGGGAGCCTCCGCCGGATGATCCTCCTCCTCTACCACCGCCGCCGCCGCCACCTTTCCGCTTGACCAAGTCCTCGAACTTGATGTTGTCGCGCTCGACGATGGGTTGGGGTACGGAGATGGAGATGTCTGCTAGCGCGTCGTCGATAGCGGCGCTGTGGATGGGCTGGGCAGCAACTGCCAGACAGGCCAAGAAGGCACTCGGCTTCATCGTGATATCGCTATGCAATAGGCAAGGACAAACAGTAGTCGAGACAAAGTGATGAGTGGCGTTGGTCTTGTGTCACTCTAGAGCTGTGGAGGTGAACAGTTAGCCAAGGTCAAGACCGGTGGGGGGCTGACAGTCAGATATATAAATGCAGACCTTGGGAATCTCTTCGGTGAGAGCTGGGTGACGGTCGGTATTTGATAGGCGCACTTGTGTCTTGCAAGGTTGAAAAGAGAGGCGGGTCTTGGAATGTAGAACTGTATGTGTGGGGATAGCATGGCTTTGTACTTGTAGTAGGTATGAGTCCGGCAGTGGGCTGTGCTGGAGATTAAACCAGTCTTGCCAGTGTTCTGGGGCAAGTGGACGCCAATTGGCAAACCAGAGGGTCAAAGAATCATACATAGTGACAAAGAGGGAGCGCAATGGTGGGAACGGCCGAGTGGTATGAATTGTGCCGGCGTGTTTGCCAAGAGGTTAGGTTTAGGATGTGGCGGCTGGACACAGGACCAAAGCGGACCAGAGTGCGATGACATTATCACCGAGCCGCCCCCCAGGATGTTGGGTCAGCCGGAGGATCAAATGTGTCAGTGACTTCACCACTTCACCACCTGCAGCGCAATGGGTCCACCACCCACACTACCTAGGTAGCCCCTAGGGTCGTCCAATCAAGTACAGTACCACTGTCGCCCTGGGAGCCTGGGTACAAGTACAGAGAAGTGCCAGGCCAGAAAATCGAACTGAGGATGGCGATCATTCAAACGCTCGGCCTGTCGGGAAAAGAAAGATAGAGAATGACATCTTAATGTCTTGGCAATTTGCTTCCTTTCTTGATACACACATATTGACATGCTACCAACAAGTAAAAACTGGTGCTCATCACCCCGTCACCCCGTCACCCCTAGCATCGCATGTGTACAATGACACAACCAACAACACTTCAAGCCAACCAAGGGATTCCAAATGACGTTGTAGTGTACCTAGGTACCTGTCTGGGTACATTTTAGGTTGGTGTGCTGAGCCACCACGAGTGGCCACTAGGCCCAACCCCAGAAAAGGATCTCCATTGAGGTGTGTGTTTGACACTGTTTGTACCTACAGGGTGCCCTTCGCTAATGAAGCCCGCTCCGGGATAATGCAGAGACTATTTGGGCCGTCTTACCCGTGCACAAGTCAACCCACATCGGGATACGCTCTGCGTTGTTGTCGTACTGAGCCGAATTGCTGTTGTTCGTGCTTAGTTACTACTACTTGTACCTACAATAGTTTTGTGCTTGAGCCTGTTCTGTGCCTGGCAACAGCCTGGAGGGAGGACTGATATCTCCCCCGCCACCGCTGACACTTCCCACCTCACTGCAAGGCCGTTTCTGTGTAACCAGGCCTCTCTGAGGCCGGCCATCAGGGAGGAGCAGAAATAGCAACGTCATCATTATTTTTGACAGCAGGAGTGCCATACTCACTCAAGTGGCTATACGTACAACAGTAGAATGTCTGGTGATCTGTTTGCAAAAGCAGTTGCCTGCCCGCGCCCTCTTCACTGTCAATAGTACATCTATGCAAATGCGAGGCGCTGTTCATCTCGGAACCGGGGGAGCCGGCAGTTCTGTGTTGGTGTACATAACATAACGTTACTCCCTACAAAGGAACAGAGTGATGGCAACGCGTGGCCTAAAAGCTTATACGCGCCTCCCGCCGTGGACTAGCCTCAGTGAGAAGTCGGCCGTGGCTCTGGATAGGATCACCAGACCGCAAGTGAGGCAGTGAAGCCTGTCTAGTAGTCTAGTAAGTCTCCGTGGGAAAAAAGCTTTTGGATCTCCTTCTAGAAGAAATCTAGGTTCGAACAAAGTCGAAACATCTCTGGTTGCGTGTGCGCTGGACAAGCGTGCGTATGCAAGCCTACCCCATATTATAAGGCTGTGCAACCACAAACTAACCAAGTAAGGAGTGTTCTGAGTCCCCCACCAAACCACCTCCATCATCACGAATCTCCCTCCAGTCCCCAGCTCTGCTATCGCCCACGTTCGATCTGGTTACCTCATTGTCTGCCTCGCCCTCTGTGCCACTTGCATTCCCGTCTTTCGTCCGGTTTGGGCACCCCTAGATCGTACCACCACCTCTGGGAACCACTCCTTTGAGCTGTTCGAAAGATAGGTATCTCGGGTGGTCGGCTGAGCAGGGGCTCGCAGGATATGGTAGAGCAGCAATAAGCACACGCCACTCTACGGCACAGCTTGCAAGTACTTGCAATCACATCACCATTGCTCGACTTGACCAAGGGCCCTTGCAAACTAGTTGACAACCTCATCTTTGTCTCCGACCGACGCACAGCCCCACCCCGGCCCCCGATACCCGGGCCGTGCCCAACCCTGCCCGCCCGCTGCTCCGTGTTTTGCCTTACAGTCGCTGATCCAGCCTCGGCCCCCGTCTATCGCTGCCCTAAAAGTATGGCCGATCCCTCAGCCTCAGACAGAGATCTGCTCGAGCGGCTGAATGCCCTCAAGCCAACCAGCGTCACGCTGGATGCCTCGCAAAAGTGCGCTTACCCACTCAAATTCCGTCCCGCCAGCATGAGGCACTGACAACCATCCCACAGCTCCCTCGGTATACCCATCCCAGGTAGCGCGGCGGTGCCGTCGTCCCAGCCCGCCTCCAGGGAAGATGCACTCACGGCGAGGCTGCGCAGCCTCCGGCTAGGCAGTAGCTCGCCCTCGCCCAGCCCGTCCAAGGAAGCTGCGTCTGCTGCTAGTCCGAGGGCCAAGACGCAAAGTCCGGATGTAGCCACGACGCCTTGCAAGAATGCTGCTGCTACTGCTGCTGCCCGGCCGCTAACTTCCGTACCCGCCAGTCTTGATCATGATGAAGACAAGGACCCCCTGCACATGGACGACGAGGAGGTCCTCAACGACTTCCTCGAGGGCCTGAGCGGCGACGAGGACTTTGGCCCCGCGAGCGCCGCGGCGGCAGCTGAGCCCGAGGACGAGGCGGACAAGGTGGCCGCCCTGCTCGAAAGCCTCGGCAGAGAAGCAAGCAGGGACCGGGACCCAGCGACGCCGGGCAAGGCGGACAAGCCCAGGGACGACGACGATGACGATTCCGAGGGCGAGGAGATGCAGAGCGAAGTCAGCAGGGTCCTGGCCCGAGCCGCCGATGAGGCCGAGCTAGACCGCATATCCCGCGAGCAAGACGGTGGTGCTCCCGACCGTGATGCAGCAGGTGGAGACGAACAGACCGAGGAACCCGCAGCCTCCCCTCCCCAACCTACGGCTGCCAAACTCAATAGCAATCCCCAGTCACCCCCAGAAGACCCCTTCTCCCTCCCCAGCGTCCCCTCCACCCTGCCCCCTCCTCCTCCCACCGACGCAGACGCAGACCACCAGTCCTTCGAGTCCTCCATCGCCGCCCGCATGGCCGCCCTCCAGGGCGTCGCCCCCGACGACGACGGCGGCACCAACACCCTCGGCCTGCCCTCGGCCCCGACCTTCGCGCCCGACGCCCGCCCGCCCTCGACCGCCTACCGCCGCACGACGCCGGCGGGCCGGCAGGCGTACACGGACGAGGACGAGCGCGCGTGGTGCGTCGTGTGCCTCGAGGACGCGGCGGTGCGGTGCCTCGGCTGCGGCGGCGACGTCTACTGCGCGCGCTGCTTCCGCGACATGCACGTCGGCCCCGCGGCCGGCTACGACGAGCGCGGCCACAGGTCCGTCCGGTTCGAGAGAGGCCCCCGGGGTTCGAGGTAGTACGTCGTTAGTACTTTGTTTATAAGAATACTTTTTTTTTCTAAGTGTGTAGCATAGCGAGAGGCAGGGCAGGCATCAGCGTGGTCATACGCCCTGGCGGGCGTTTGTCTGATGTGTATTCATATATGGATTGGAACTTTGCGTGTATTCATTGTCTTTTCCGAGGTAAAGGAGCGTGATACAACGATGAAAGTAAATAATAAGCGACGTAAAACGGGGAGAAAACGAGGTACACATTTCATGTTCGCGCAAGCAACGCCGCCCTTATCCTCCCGATTCTTGTTACCAGATGCCTCCCGAGCATCGACCGTCCTGTAACATGCCAGCCATCCTGCCCATTCCGTGGAGATATGGAGGGGAAGAAAAAAAGAAAGATACATGAAAGCGCAAGTAGGAAGTTGCAATCTGCCCTCGGGGTATAAATGCTATCCTCCAGTGACAACCACTTTCGTTCGTGGCCCATTCCTCTTATTCCTGTTGGTCGCCTCTCCCCCGAATATCCTGCCACGTCGCTCCGAAGCGCCTGGTCGTCGCCCCGAGCAGGCTCTCCTCCTCGTCCGCCTCGGCCTCCTCATCGATCTGGCTCAGGTCCAGTTTCGGCGTGCGGAAGAGCGCCGTCAGGAAGACGACGAGGAACACGCCGAGGAAGGCGAACTGCGCCCAAAAGTCGACGGCGCCGAAGACGGGCCAGTTGAGCGTGACGCGGTTGAGGAAGGTCGACATGACGGAGGGGGTGCACACGTCCTTGGCAGCCGCCTCCTCGAGCACCTCGGAGCACGGGCGCACGAGGTCTAGGTGGCCCGTGCAGTCAGGCTGCTCGCCGGGGTGCCGCGGGGGGTTCACGCAGAAGGTCTGCGTGCCGTAGATGGCGTACTGCGGGGCCACCAGCATGGTGATGGCGTAGTTGATAGCAAGGATGATCAGGGCCAGCATGACGGTGGCGATCAGAAGCGCCTGGGGTGCGGTACGCCCCTTGCGGATCTGGAAGATGCGCACCCACAGGAAGCGGATGCCGATGGCGGCGATGCCCGAGATGGAGCTGCTGAAGAAGAACAGGATGAGCAGGGCGATGAGGACGTAGTCGACGGGGAACGCCTTGGCGGCCTTGACGAAGATCCAGTTGATGGGCTGGAAGACGTTGATGTGGCCGAGGATGTAGCCGCAGTGCTGCTTGCAAATCGAGTTGGCCGCCTTGTCGATGCCCGTGATGAGCATGGACACCCAAATCAGGACGGCCACCAGCAGGAGCAGAATGCCGCCGAGGAGCTTGATGGGTCTCAGAACGGCACATATCTTGGTCCAGGCCTTGAAGACCCAGCTGTGTCCCTCGCCACGGGCCTCGGCGGCCAGACGCTCCCGCCTGACAAGCGTGCGCTCCTCGCGCCTGAGCTGCTCCAGCTCGCGCCGGTCCTTGGGCGCCATGCCATCGGGTCGGCCGTTGTTCCGTAGCTCGAGTTGGCGCTGCCTTTCGCGGTTCTGCTCCAGCGCCGAAGCCGTCGTCTCTGAGAGTTGCGGTGCTGAGATCGAAGGAGCAGACTTGATAAAAGACACGGGAAGCAGCGCAAGGCCGGCGCCGGTATACAAGACGTAGAGAAGGGTGCCCAGGGTGACGAGGAGCCCCACCGCAAACGTCAGTGCCTTCTCGCCGTTGTTCTCCGAAAGAAGCTTCTTGAAGTAGTCGAGGTCCAGATGTCTGCCTTTATCGCCACTGGCGCGGGGCACAAAGAAGCCGACGAGGAACAGGATGATGACCAGCACCAGGAAGATGATGGTGTATTTGGTTGCGCTCCAGAGTCGGCTGCTGGTGCTCCTAGTGCCCTCCTCCTCCTCGACCTCGTCGTATTCCTCGTACCAGAAGTATGTAAAGGGGATGACAAGGAGGCACAGGATCGCGTCGAAGCTGTAGAGTGAATAGTAGACAATCTTGAGAGTGAGCAGGATGTTGTTGACGCGCTCAGGTGTCGCCCAGTCCTTCTTGGCGCCGAGGGTGGCCGAGGTGGTCGACGAGACAAGGGCTATGTCGACAGGAAGAAGGAAGACTGTGGCCAGGAGCGCAGTCAAGCTGACGATGGACACGATGCTGACGACTGCGGATCGATCCCTGGGGGTCTGGTAGGTAAATGTCGTGATCATTGCGGCCACTACAGCCAGAGCTATAGCGACCGCGTAAGTGATCCAGATCAGATTTGCCTGCACATAGCCCGCCATGTTGAATTTTGGCGCATGTGAAGTTGACTGATCCGGTGGTGGTGATCGCTCCAAAGCGGGCGGTCTCAAGTCGTCGGCGTGCGAAGAAAAGGGTAGTCCGGCAGGCCTTCGGCTCTCACGGCTGCTGTCTTAGTCTGGTCGCAGCCCTTTTGTATGCTGTCGTTCTGGCGGCGTTTGGTCTTTTGACTTTCTAGCTTGGAATGCTGGAGAATGGCATGCCGCTCTCCTCTACAGACCCAAAGATGGTTTGATCTTAGTTTGTTGTGTTTCGCAGGGGGGTGGGATGGTGCACCTATGTCTCGCGGGAGTCGATCCAGCATGCCTTGAATTGAAGCTACCCGGATATGTGACGACATGGTCCTGTAATTACCACCTGAGGGATGGAGCTGCAAGTGTTGCTCCACTGCCACTGTCCCCCCATCTACCCATCAACTGACCACTGACACGCCTGTATTTGGCTGGACATTCTAGCTTGCAGCTCTGGTGGGCCACCTGCAGTGCCCCGCCAATCAGGTCCACGTTCCATCAACAAAGGCACAAAGCCTGGACCCGACATTCTAGCCTCGCGATCCAAAGAACCCTGGCAAGCACTACCTATCCGGAAAGAGTAGCATTGGACTACAATTCAACAACTTTGAAGGATACTTCAATCGCGTCTCTCTTCTCCGGCCCGAGTGCAATGTTCGCGGCTCGAGCATGAGCGCGCCAGCAGGAACACGATGCAGTGTTATACAGAGCTGACGCCGCCCACGGCCGTCACCCATTCCCTGGCGCTGCCTCTGATATCCGCCAAAGCGAACAACCTGGTCGTCGCAAAGTCGAGCCTTCTTCAGATCTTCACGACAAAGACGGTCGCTGCCGAGGTTGACCCTCCCCGGGACCCCAATGTCGCCAACAAGGGCGGCGCCGACCAACCTACGATCCAGTACGACAGTCGGATAAACGACGACGACGGGCTCGAAGCCTCCTTCCTCGGCGGTGATGCTGTTCTGCTCAAGTCAGACCGGGCGAACAATACGAAACTAGTCCTCGTCTCCGAGATCTCTCTATCGGGAACTGTGACGGGCCTGGCGCGCGTCAAGACGTTACGTCCAACCAAATCGGGAGGCGAAGCGCTCCTCATAGCCTTCAAAGACGCCAAGTTGAGTCTCGTCGAGTGGGACCCCGAGCGATACGCACTATCCACAACCTCCATCCACTACTACGAACAAGACGAGCTCCAGGGCAGCCCTTGGGCAGCGCCTCTGAGCGACTATGTCAACTTTCTCGCGGCCGATCCCGGCAGCCGCTGCGCCGCGCTTAGATTCGGCGCCAGAAACCTGGCGATTCTCCCCTTCAGACAGAAAGACGAGGACATTGATATGGATGACTGGGATGAAGAGCTGGATGGGCCGCGGCAGGTCAAGGAGCAGCCATCGGCCGTCGTCAATGGAACTAGCAACATAGAAGAGACACCATATTCACCTTCATTTGTTCTACGGCTGCCCAATCTTGACCCCGCGCTCCTTCATCCCGTGCATCTAGCCTTCCTGCATGAGTATAGAGAGCCCACCTTTGGCGTTCTCTCATCGACCCAGGCACCGTCATCTGTACTTGGCCGGAAGGACCACCTTTCTTACATGGTCTTCACACTAGATCTGTCACAAAAGGCATCGACCACGATTCTCTCCGTCAGCGGGCTCCCCCAGGACTTGTTCCGCATCATTGCCGTCCCTTCCCCTGTCGGAGGCGCGCTTCTGGTCGGCGCCAACGAGCTGATACACATCGACCAATCTGGAAAGGCAAACGGCGCCGCGGTCAACCACTTCACCAGGCAGACTACTTCCTTCAGCTTGGCAGATCAGTCGGATCTCGATCTCCGGCTCGAAGGGTGTGTTATTGAAGTACTCTCCAACGAAGGGGAGCTTCTCATGAGCCTGAGGGACGGTCGGCTGGCACTCATCACGATCCGCGTTGACGGTAGAACCGTCTCTGGTCTCAATGTGCGACTGATCACCCCGGAGTGTGGAGGTGAGATATTACCATCGGGTGCCGCCACAATCTCTCGGCTCGGCCGAAGTGCCATGTTTGTCGGTAGCGAGACGGGCGATTCTCTCGTCGTTGGCTGGACGCGAAAGCAGGGCCAGACATCGAGGCGGAAACCTAGAGTTGATGAGACGATTGACGAGGAGGCCGAGGACGACTTCCTCGACGAAGATGATGAGGATGACCTCTATGGCGATGAGCCAGTCGCAAAAACGCCTAGTGGTGCGGGTACCGGTGGTACTGGTGGCGAGCTTGTCTTCCGCATTCACGATCGGTTGATCAGCGTTGCGCCGATACGAGACATCACCTACGGCAAAGTCTTCACTGGACAGACTGAGGAGGAGCCACAACCTGGAGAGAGCGACAATGTCCATCTACAGCTCGTTGCGGCTGTTGGACGAGGCAAAGCGGGTGCGCTTGCGACCATGAACAGGGACATCCATCCCATTAGTATAGGGAGGTTTGAGTTTCCGGAAGCTCGTGGGCTGTGGACCATGTGCGCTTCTAAACCGATACCAAAGTCGATCCAAGGAGAAAAGAGTGGCACCACTGTCGGCAACGAGTACGAGTCTCCCGCTCAGCATGATAAGTTCATGATAGTGGCGAAGGAGGATGTAGATGGGTTCGAGACATCTGATGTGTATGCTCTGACCGCTGCGGGGTTCGAGACGCTGAGCGGAACCGAGTTCGAGCCTGCCGCCGGCTTCACCATCGAGGCCGGCACTATGGGAAGACACACAAGGATAGTTCAAGTCTTGAAGTCGGAAGTCCGATGCTATGATGGAGGTGAGGAACAAGAATCACAAGCAACTAAGGAAACACGACATACAGACTAACATTGTGCGTGGTAGATTTCGGACTGGCTCAGATTCTACCGATGATTGACGAGGAAACCGGCGCTGAGCCCCGGGTCATCAGTGCGAGCATTGCAGACCCTTATCTCCTGCTCATCAGGGACGATTCCAGTGCCGTTGTTGCAGCGCTTAATAAGGACAACGAGCTGGAAGAACTGGACAGGGGCGACAAGATCTTAGTCTCCACAAAGTGGTTGACTGGATGTCTTTATACTGACTCCCAGGGCGTCTTTTCCAAGGTGGATAGCAACCAGGGGAAAGAATCCGAGAATGTCATGATGTTCCTGCTCAGCGCCACAGGATCTTTCTATGTAGGTCAAACCCTCTAACGATTGCGATGCATCGCTAATCCAAATCCAGGTTTATGCACTTCCCAACCTAGCAGAGCCCGTCTATGTCACCGAAGGTCTCTGCTATGTCCCCCCGACCCTCGCTATAGACTTTGTCGCCAGGAGAGGCATGCCAAAGGAAATCATTACAGAGATACTCGTAGCAGACCTCGGCGACACAATCGCCAAGCATCCTTACCTTGTTGTAAGTCCTTCGAGGAATGTCACTTTCTAAACACAACACGACGCTAACGATCCCAAGCTTCGGCATGCCAATGATGACTTTTCCATCTACCAACCCATCCGCCGGTCGGAGCTGACAGGGGCGCTATCCGCCTCCCTAAGGTTCCAGAAGCTGCAGAACACAACCTTTGCCAAGAGCCCTGAAGTTGCGGCGGAAGATGACGCTTCCAATCAGCGGAGAAATATGCCGCTCCGCGCCTGCGCCAACCTTGCCGGCTACAGCACCGTGTTCCTCCCAGGAGCATCCCCAAGCTTCATCATGAAGAGCGCCAAATCAACGCCCAAGGTTGTCCGTCTAGGCGGCTCTGGGGTTCGAGCTCTGAGCACCTTCCACACCGAGGGCTGCGAGCGTGGTTTCATATACGCCGACTCTGAAGGCATCGCCAGGGTCAGCCAGATCCCAGATGACTGCAGCTTTGCCGAGAGCGGGCTCTGCATCAAGAAGATCCCGCTCGACATTGACGTCGGCGCCGTCGCGTACCACCCGCCCACCGAGGTGTACGCGGCGGCCTGCAGCACTTGGGAACCATTTGAGCTGCCCAAGGACGATAGCCACCATCACGAGTGGGCCAAGGAGTCCATCACGATGAAGCCCCTGGTTGAGCGCGGCGCCCTCAAGCTCGTCAGCCCCGTCAACTGGTCCGTCATAGATACGGTGGAGATGGAGCCCTACGAGATCATCCTGTGCGTCAAGACGCTGAACCTCGAGGTGTCAGAGTCTACCAACGAACGCAAGCAGTTGATCACAGTCGGCACCGGCGTCTCTCGTGGCGAGGACTTGCCCATCCGAGGGCGCATTCTCGTCTACGACGTCGCCAGCGTCATCCCCGAGCCTGGTAGGCCCGAAACCAACAAGAAGCTCAAGCTGGTCGCTAAGGAAGACATCCCGCGTGGCGCCATCACCGCCATCTCGGAGATTGGCACCCAGGGCCTCATGCTCGTTGCACAGGGGCAGAAGTGCATGGTTCGAGGCCTGAAGGAGGACGGGACCCTACTCCCGGTCGCCTTTATGGACATGAACTGCTACGTCACTGCCGCCAAGGAGTTGCCGGGCACGGGCCTGTGTCTTATGGCTGACGCCTTCAAAGGCGTCTGGTTCACGGGCTACACGGAGGAGCCCTACAAGATGATGCTCTTTGGCAAGAGCTCCTCGCGCCTCGAGGTCCTCAACGTCGACTTCTTGCCCGACGGACGCGATCTGTCTATCATTGCCGCCGATGCAGACGGCAACATCCATGTGCTCAAATTCGACCCTGAGCGTAAGTTAAAACTTCTTGTCCCGAACCATGTTTGTGCAGCCAGCTGACAATCGAGGCCATGACAGACCCCAAATCCCTCCAAGGCCACCTCCTTATCCACCGCACGACCTTCTCGACCGGCGCTCACACCCCCTCGCACTCTCTCCTCCTCCCGTCCACGGCCGTTACCACCGTCCTGCAGAGCCAGCAACTCCAGGCCGACGCCATGGACACCTCCGCCGACGGAGGCGGGCCCCTGCCGCCCCCGCAGCACCTCCTCCTCGCCTCGGGGGACACGGGCGCCCTGGCCGCCCTGTACCCGCTCCCCGAGGCCACGTACCGGCGCCTCTCGTCCCTGGCCTCCCAGCTGGCCAACTCGCTCCCGCACGCCGCGGGGCTCAACCCCAAGGCCCACCGCGCGCCGTCCTCGTCGGCCAGCCAGGCCGCGGGCGTCGACGCCGGCGGCGCGGGCCGCACCGTCGTCGACGGGTCCATGCTCGCGCGCTGGGCGGAGCTGGGGTCCGGGAGGAGGGCCGAGGTCGCCGGCCGGGCGGGCTACGGCGACGCGCTCGAGGTCCGGGCCGAGCTCGAGATGGTGCTCGGGTGGGGACGGATGGAGTACTTTTGAGGAGGGAAAGAAAGAAAGAAAAAAAAGGAAAAGGGGTTGAGCTCTTTCTTTGCTTTTTCGTATATCTATAGTCCCGCGTGCTCTGCGGGTTAGAAAGAGGATGGGGTGGGTGGTGAGGGCCCTGGTGCTCTCTTGGTAGAGAGGGATGGCAGTTGTCCAGTCTCTTATACCAATTTATTCATTGAGAGTATAGTCGTCGAGACGGCCAGGAGGACAAGATTGGGGTTTTGGTGACTCACTTGATCTTGTATTGTAGTTGTAGCACTTTGTATCTATCTGTATATGTACAGCAGAAGGCTTGTCCTCGTCCCAAACTCTCCAATACACCTTGACAAAGACACACGATGAAAAGTAAAAAAACATAGTGCTCGCCAAGAGCGGTCCTTACACCCGCTGTGTTATGAGCAGCCTCAGACAGTTCAAATATCAACTATGTTTCATTATTGGGCAGAACGCTTCACATAGTCATGATAATGTATTGAGTTGTCATGTAGGGTATCTCTATCGTCGAGTTCATAATACTGCAAACAGGTGTGCCTCTCTCTAGAAGTGAGTGGGCAAGTCGCCAGTCACCCACCGTACATAACTCTCTCCTCTGTTGCGTCACCTGCAGGGCCGTCATCAGCAGTCCTGCCGCTGCTGCCGCTGCTGTCAATGTTGCTTAGGGTCGTCGGGGAACTCTATTCACCACCTCCGTTGCCCTCAAACCTCGCCCGGGAGCCCAGGGACTGCGGTACTCCGAACTGATGCCAGCAATTTGGCGCTTGAAGGATATATCTGAACGCGTTGGGCCATTAGTAAAGACTCTTGCACACCATGCAGATCTCTTAGAAAGTGCTTACCGAGCCATCGCCTCTCTGAATCGGGACTTGTACTCCTTTGGACTTGTGACTGTTGGTTTGTTGCGGCCACCACCGGCGAATCCTCGGTCCTTGATCCAGCTCTCAAGCTTCTTGTCCCACGTGTACGTTCGAATGCAGTCAATGATGCCCACGACGAGTTCCCTGCGGGTCTCGTCCACCGCGATCATCAACGAGTAGTCCATGACGTTCTGCCGCGCCAGGAAAAGCGTGTCATTCCACACAGAAGCTCGAAGCAACTTCTTGGAGTGCTCGCGTGCGAAGAGCGGAGACTCATAGATGTACTCGACCATGTTCTCGTCCAAAAGAACCTCGTCCTGCACGCCGGTCGACTGGATCTTGCGATTCCGCATGGAGCCCTTGAGGTCGAACTTTCGCGTCTCTGAACGGTCGTAGAACAGGTTCTCCATCACGAGCAGATCAAGCTTAATTTCTGTGCCCGTGACAGGATTCTTGATGATGACCTGGAAGAAGCCTACCATCTTGGCAATCACCGAGGGGAGCTCATGGAAGAGTGCCTCTGCCATGATCTCGAAATACGCTGGTGCGAAGCGGAGGAAGGCTGATGTCTCAATTGGAGATAGTGACTGGAGGGAGACGTCAGCATTGATAGGCAAATGGGAGCAAGGCTTGTACGTACCTTCATTACCAGCCGGTCGTCCAGCGTCTTCAAGAAGACAGACTTTGTCTTGCCGCCCTTTGAGTCCCACTTAAGGCAGCGAGACAAGGATTCGATGATCCTGTCAGCGATGCCACACTTGCGACGAAGTGCATCAAACTGCTCGGCGTAGAATATCTTGCAGAGCATCCTTGCGGAGCCTTCGATGAACTGATACTTGAGGTGTGTTCCGGTGGCCCGCAACAAGCTCTTTTCCAACTCCGTCTCGTCGATCGTAGCATCATCGAGGTCAGAAATGCCAGAGGTATCCTCTCCAATCTCGGGTGTGCGTCTCTTCCATTTCCGGCGAATGTCCGCGAGCTTGGCCTGGTAGTCTTCAGAGCCAAGAGCAAAGGCAATGAGGGAGCTCGGCTCGTCTTCGCGGACAATGACATCAGAGTCAATAAAGATGTGATCAGTGGCATTCAGCGGGTATTCTAGCGGAGGCCATCCGCTGGCCGACCGTTCGGCCCAGAAGTTCGTGAGCATCTTCATCAAGTTAGACTTCTTGTCCTTCTGTAGCTCCTGGGGCACTTCGCCGCTCGGCTCCAAATGTTCTGCAATGGTCTCGACATCAGGCAGTATGTCTTCCAGTGACTGTTCAGTGTCACTCTCGTGCTCATCATCAGAGCTCACACGGCTCTCTGCTTGTTTGACGTTGTCGATGTCTTCCGCCGTCTGAGACGGAGGCTCAGATGTTAGATTTTGATCAGAATCAGGCAACGTAGCGGATGACTCCACGGAGGGAACATTGTCGGCCAAGGAGGCATTGTGCTTGGACTTCTGACCATCGCCGTCGCGTTCGTGCAAATGTTCTTCGTCGGGGCCAGGCTCTTGAACAGCCTGATCAACGTCTTGATAGACTTCAACGATGGCCTTTGTCGTTGTCCGAGGCAGAAAGGCGCGCTGGTGGTTCATTTTTGCAGCCCGTTGTTTCCTGTCTCTCATCCGCTCCTTCTCAAACTCTCTGCTGAGCTGCTCGAAGTGCTTTGCGAGAGTCGAGACCTTGGACTCCTTTTTCTTGTGCACGTATCGGGGTATGGACGACTGGCCAGCCTTTCTCTGGGTCTTCAACGCCCCTAAACCGATGCGCTCGGGAAACCTCTTGTCAATCTTGCTTGTACCATCGGCGGCTACTTTATGTAGATCAGGCCCGATACCTCCCTCAGCAGCCTTGAGATCTCTTCCTAAAGCTGTCTTCCCAATGCTGGACTGCGTTCGAGGGAGCGTGCCAACAGGCTGAGAAATCGCACGCACCATGGGCGGAGACACGGTCGAACCAGCTCTACGGGAGGGACCGCGCTCCGGGACCGGTAGTCTCGTTGGCTCTGGATGCCGCTCTGATGTTGTCTCTGCGCTAACGTTTTCTGTAGCGGGTTGGACTCTGTGCTCCTTCTTCAGCTGCTCGACCTTCTCCGAGAGCGAAGGCTGCGAAGTCATGGGAGACGGCGCTGGAAGCTGCTGGCCCTCGAGCAAAGGGCTTGGGGATGCTCCCAGGGGAGATTGTGGTGCATTAAGAGTTGGGCCGCTTGGTGACAGAATGGTGTCTGCAGCGCCCGGAGGAACAAGAGCATTCTTAGCGAGTGAAGGGGACTGGGGAGTAGCCAAGTCCAGCGGTTCCACACGCCCAAGAATGTTTGCTGCTTCGTTCGATCCATCCCTCGCCACGCCCGGCGTTTTCGGGGCATCGGTAGAAATGGTGATGGGCGTCACACCCGCAGGAGTAGCTTCGTCCATCGGGGTTTGCGGCATTGTCTTCTCGTTCATATCAGACACAGAGGCCTGAGAAGTAGGCACAGTGGACTTTTCTTCAGATTCTGAGCCGAAGGAGACAACAGAAGACCCATCAATCGTAGTGAGGGACTCCTTGGACTCGTTGTCTGTGAACATTTTCTTCAGCTGAATCATAGTGAGCTGCCTGACATCCTTGTCCGAGAGGAAGTCTGCCTCAAATTTGGCGAATGCAGAATCCCAATCAGCCACCCGCTCAAGCATCTCCCGGAGCACTGCGTTGAGTGGGATGATTTCGTAGTACTTGGACGTCATGTAAGCATCCTGGAGGGCGCGAACCATGACCGGCTGCTCGTCCTGAGCTTTCTTGGTCAGCCTGTCGACCTCGGCTTTGCAAGCATCTGTCTTCTCCGGAAGTACGCTGTCGATCCTGATACTCTTCAGCCTGGCCTTGACTGAGTTCATGAAGCGATTCCAGCGATCTTCGGACTTGGTAAAGGTCTCGTTCTTCAAGCGCAGATCGTGGTCAACCTTCCAGGTGATACGCGCTCGCGGTACCACAATCTCCAGGAGGTCGATAGGGTCATAATGTATCCGGACAGACATGCCATGATAGTTGAAGTAACGGATGTGATCTCTCTGGTTGTCATGTGGACAATTAGTAGAGTGGTGCATATGTAGTCCCTTACTCCAGAAGGACAATTCGAGGTATTTGCCAAAGGAATACTTCCACGAGCTCTGAGACATGGCTTGCAGGCCCATCTCTCGCTTGCACTGTTTGCAGTACGTCCACATGAAGATATCGTCACTGTTGGGTTCAATCCCGCCAGGTATGGGAGAGTCCTCGACAAATATCGTTATGCGTGCCTCATCGTGTACATAAGTTCTGTGATGTTGATGCATTGGCCGATCGCAACCATTGGCATGGCATGTCTCGTCCGCGCTTTCGCACAAATCCTCGATGTATTGGCCGAGTGTACAATCAGGATCCATGTTGCCGTTAGGGTCTGGATGTTCGACATAGAAGCTGATGGCAATCAGCCCCGGCTCGGCGCAAGGTATCTTGGTGTCGGTGCAGACCATAGAGTATAGAACCACTATGTTCTGGTGAGAGTAGGGGTCAAACAGATCAAGATTTCCCTGGATGTAGTTCTCCCACTGTCGGGTCTGGGTCTGGTAATTGTGCAAGGCCCTGTCATACTCGGCATCGTGTACTGCGTGAAGGACCTCCATAATCTGCCGAGGCGCTCTCTGCCCGATTTCATGTACCATCTCTGGACGTATTAGTTGGAAGCGTCGCGGTTTGGACTTTTCATTCTCAGCATGTTCCTCAACAATGTCTTGATCTCGGAGACGTTTGAGATACACTAGTCGCCTCTCCTGCTCGCGGGCTTTCATGAGCAGATACGGCTGTGTGAATTTGACAAATGGAGAGGCGGACAGGATCTTTGTTTCGTACTTGGCAACCATGTCGCTGTAGAAAGTTGGTGCAGGCACATCTTCAGGAACCTGGCTCTCCGGAGGGGCTTGTGCCTGCGGCTCGGCTGGAGGACCCGACCCTATAGGTAGCTCTCCCAAGCTCTGCGATGTCGGCTCCTGGCAGACGCCATCGGCTTGATCCGAAGGACTCCCCTCGCTAGACTGAGAAAGCACAGGGCTATCATTCTGTTGAGAGGAAGGATTGGCAGCACTAGACTCATCTTCGGCCGGGGCTTCTGAGTCTGCAGTGCCATTCTCCGTATGTTGTGATCCCGGGATCATTGCATCGTCTTCCCCAGGAATACTCATTACCTCATCGCGCATGAGGCATGATTCGAGCTTGAGGTTATACACCACATACACCATGAATTCGGTGATTCTCTTCATGCGAGACAATAGACGCGTCGGTGCACCCCGCAAGGCGATGGTACACCCCAGGCTCTCGTCACAGCCGGACACGAAGATGTAAGTCTTCTTCCGCCCCGGGAAATCGCTGTTCACGAATGTCTTGACTTCAAACCCACTGCACGTACCCACGTTCGTTGGCAGCGCAAGCATGTCTAGCGACGAGATGATCTCTGCCTTGGTACACCTTGAAACGGCTTCTATCACTGCAGATTTGACATTGTAGGCGACAGCGATGTTGGCTTCAGATAGAAATTGTAACGCCACGCCCGAGATGCTTCTTTCAGCGAGCAGGACTTGCGGCCGGAGCGCGATGATTCTGTTGACCACTAGCCGAAGATACTCTTTCTCCTGTTCGATGACTGGCTGCAGGCTCATGAAGTGTTGCTGTTGATGCCGTTGATATTCGATCGGAAAGGTGACAATGACGATACGGGGATTGATGATGCTTCTGGGCATGCTCTTGAGTGCCAGGTTCTTGGTGAATATGACGCCAGAAACGTAACTAGTGTCTCCAGGTTTGCCGCCCGGTATCTTTTTCAGCTTCACATAATGGCGAATGTCCATGGCATCGCCTTCGCGACTATCCGGGTCAACATCATCGGAACACTTCAGAAGGATGGGAATAAGCGCCTTCTCCCATGCAAGGGGGTTGGGCACGCCTGCATCCTCAAGCAGTTGGATGAAAAGCTTCTTGACATGGTCCAGACTCGCGGATCCAAGTTTCCTATCGGAGGCCTTATCCTCCTTGATAGAGTTGCTTCTGGTCAACTTGGTCGCTTCGACCACGTCGGAAAGGTCGAGATGACCAAGAGCATCGGTCGAGTTGGTCGGGCCTTTGAAAGCAGCAGACTTCGGCCGCGGCGAGCGAAGGTGGTGCTGACTGGCACTGGTGGTGCTCATGTTTCTTCGTCTGTTTGGACGAGCGTGACCCATAGCTCCTGTCAGGCCTCCGCCGTCATCAAGTCCACGAGTCGTGAAGCTGAGACCACTTATACTCTTTTCACCTTGTCGAAGACGATGTTTTCTGCCAGCACTGAGAAACGGACCGAAGTTGGACTTGTCTGGATCAAGGCTCGACGGAGTTAGGTCATTGCTGGCCATCGTAGCGAATATGCTCATCTGTTCGTCTCCACTAGACTCATCAGACATGTAGGGCGCCAACTCGGGGTCGATGATGTTGTCGTCGTGGAAGGCAGGGAGCTTCGACTTTTTGCGCATCTCTTCAGATATCGCGCTGCGAAATGGTGCCCGTTCTTCAGCGGTTGTCTTGAATCTGCCGAGGAAGTTGTGCTTAGAATGATGGCGTTTATGACCTGAGGACATGGGCCTCCCAGAGGTAAGAGATTTCAGAGATCTAGAAGAACCTGGACGACTGAGCTGAGGCGCATCAATCTCCAAGATGGCCGAGTGTCGATTGGAAGGATCGCCAAGCCTGCGGGTCGCCGGGATGGCCATCATCGGCGTCGTTGTAGTGCGATTATTACCTGCATCGTCCGTCCTCTCCGAATCATCGTCGAACCTCAGCCGAGACGTCGCGGTTCCAGGCCGGGCAGTGTTGGAGCGGAAAATTGCAGGAAGATACGTGTCATCTCCAGAATCGTCCGAACCGCTTTCGTATCTACGGTTGATAATGTTCAGGCAGGTCTTGCAGACTCTGAGGTTTCCTGTGACGCCAAACTTCTGCCCCGAGATGGTTGACGTGCATTTGGAATCGAATATGCAGCCGCAGGTGCGGCAGTGGTGTTTTCGACGAAATGCGGAAAACGGATCACCACACAAAAAGCATTCTTTGCAAGTCTCGTCGGCCATCCAAAATTCTTTGCTCAGAACCTGGTTCCGCATAATCTCAAGGCGTGCGTTGACCATTTCGGGTGCGCCCTCATCCGTTGTCGTACCGGGTATCCTGAACTTGCCCGACCTGAGCTGCTCTGGCTTTTCGTCGTGAGCGAAAGAGTCATGGTAGACGGAGTTGTGAGCAGACGTGCTAATCGGACTTGGCTCGGCTGTGCCAGGATCCATCGACGATGATCTGGAGTGAGTCCCAGCAGACGTGCCTGCTTTGCTTATCCGATCTATCACGGTGGGCCTCCGGAGGGCCTCCGCTGACGCAAGGCGCGATGCGGAAGAGGACGCCATGAGCTCCGAAGAGGTACCGGTCAACGCAATTGCAGGGGTAGAGCTTTTGGCAGGGCTCAGAGGTGTGTCAGGACTGCCATCAACACTGATACTATCATCCCTTCTAGCGCGTTTCGGCTGGAGTAATTTGGCGTTATACCCACCACTCGGTACTTCTGCCACGTCATGTAGACTGGAGCTTGCCGAAAGGTTGGCGGACTGTACACCATCGGTCGGCGTACCAAGACTCCTCCGGGCTGCACCTCGTTGGGTGTGCTCGTCAACAACGCGGTCGGTCTTGATGGAGGATACCCGAGAACCCTCTTTGAAAGCACCGACCGAAACAGACGCAACAGCAGGATCGGCCACGGTAGAGGTCGAAAGCTTCGCCATCTTAGGCAGGTTCTGACTACTGGCAGATGTTGTTTTCGAGCCGGTTGCCACTGTTGAGGATGATGCCCTAGAGGACTGAGTAACCTGTTGATGATTTTCAACAGGGAGAAGCCCAGCTGAATGCGCGCCGCTCGGTGTATCTGATGATGGCGCTGAGGCGAATGTAGATGTCGTCAAGGCGGTGTCGCTTCTGGGAAGTGAAGCCATCGAACCTTTAGTAGAATCATTCGTGGTCGTGGCAAGAGGTGTAAGTGGCTTCTTGGACGACGATGCTGGAGTTTCGCCCTCCTGCCCATCTTGAGGAGGCCCCTTGCCAGCCACGCCGACAGCCTCCTTGAACCTGCTGTATAGTCCACTCAAACCTTGCTGCACAATATCTGTGGCGCTACCTTTTGTTTCGGCAACGGCAACTGTGGAAGGAGGAGGCCCGAAGTCGTTGAACGTCGTCAGAACATCAGACTGACTTGCAGAGGTGTGGATCTTGTCGAGAGCCTGTGCTAGCTGCTCCTTGTCGAGCTGTGAGGTTGCTGAGATGCTCCTCATTGAATCTCTCCGGGACCTCAAACCTAATGGGGTAGATAGGCTGGCTGGCGAGAGCGGCTGCTCCCTGGAGGTATTACTTTGAGCCATCTTGTCGGGACCCCAACCCCACGATCAGTGTGGTCGATCGGGAGCTTCGAGGTACTGTTGAGACCAAAGTTTCGCTTGCATGGGACACATGATAGTGTCGCCAGCCGTATTCAGAGTTGCGTCACCATCGGTAAGGCGCATGCAATCATTCTAGTGTGCAGTTGTTTGGCGTTGCAGGTCGGTATCGGAGCAGGGTCTTTCTGAGGAAGACAGCGTCGGAAGCAGTCCTAGAATTAGAGGTTGCCGTTCTCGGAACTAGCCGGTTGAGAGGCAAGGGCACTTTTTGAATAGAAGGCGAGTGGTGTGGTCACCTCCTACACGGGCTTCTTGCTATGCTTGGCGACCAGCGTCTCGTTGTGATGGGTGTGTCGTGGAGCGACGTGAATTTCGTGCTGTAAACTGGAGGTTAGGTAGGTAGGATCCGCTCCAGGGCGATGATGTCGTCAAACAGCCCTTTGGGGGTGACCACTACGGAGCTACAGCTCTGAAATCCGGGACAGGCAGCCGTCGATATGCGCCCCAGTAGACCTTGGTGGGTGCATCATCCAATCACTTGAGACCTACCCTCCCCTATGACACAGGTAGTGCGGGGCCAATGTTAGTGCCTGCAGCGATCTTTGCTGGGTCCAAAGTTGGTGCGTGGGTTCCAGATGTTTAAATGGTCTCGATGGTGTCGCGTCACCATGAATCCCCGCTAGGGTCCAGACGCGTTTCTTGGACCACCTAACTACCTAAAGGCGCCTTTATTTACTTTGACTTTAGACTTCCAGCAGAAAGCATCCACCCAGTGGCACTTTGCATGAACGACCTGATTCTTCATGGAATAATCGACTCCGACCGTCCCATCTACTACCCAAAGGGTGTTCCGTGAGGCCCCCAGGCAGCACTAGGCGGGTGCAACTATCAAGGCTGTCTGCATCATGGCGACGATTAATGGGTACAGTGCTGGGACGTTTGACGAGCCACGCCCATCCTTCATGGCAACGAACAAGATCAGCCGCAACCTCGTGCGCATTCCTAAAAAGCAACGCAGCATATTGGGCCAGCCCTCTGCATGGGTAGACAATCAACGGAATGGCTCTCCGGACATATTCAACCTCCCGGATGAGGTCCTGGAGGGGTTGAAACGATTCGAAGACTCAAGATCAAAGCACACACCTGCCCAAAAACCGCAGATTTCTCGAGCGAGTGGCCCGAAGCCATCTCAAGACGACGGTCTTTTGAAACATGCAACTCCAAAAATAACGGACGGACCTGCGAGTAAGGTCTCAGAAGCCCCTTCAGCTTATATACCTATGCCAGAGCAAAACAACCATGGTGGCGACAGCGACGAGGACAGTGAGGAGAGTGACAGCAACAAGGACAATGGCGACAATGAGGAAGATGCCGAGTCAGCTCACACCTGGGAATCGTCTCCTGCAAGAGTGATCATACCACATACGGAGACTCGGAAGCGGGCATCGCCGGAGGACTCGCCCTCGCACGAGAGACCCGCTCCTCTGAGTCCTGGACGAATGGGCCAGAACTTTGCTTGCGAGGAATTCGAGTCTGAGTCGGACGAGGAAGATGAAGGAGAGAACGCAGCAGCACACAAAGAGACCCTCAAAGGAATCCGCCATGCGCCTCAGCCAACTTCTGCGCTTGACCCGACACCCCCATCTGCGCAGGTCATACCCTGTACTTATCATGAGCGAAGCAGTCCGCCTGGCCGGCCGACCAAGAAACGACGGAAGATGAAGGTACTAGACCTTAACGTTCCGGTGCTCACTACGAAGAGATCGCCAGACCACCCGGCACACCTGAGGTTGATACCAAACACGCGGGTCGAAGATGTGAAAAGCTCGAATGGAAACTCGCAATCTTCCGTCATTGCAGAAACAAGCCAAGAGCAAGACCACCATGACGACATCGTGGTCTCGGCAACAGTTCGGCCCAATTCAACGCCAAGCGCTATGCAAGTGCCTAAAGAAGTGGAAACCATATCATCGTCACCTGAAGAAG
Organism: Thyridium curvatum; assembly: GCF_004353045.1. Taxonomy (NCBI): domain Eukaryota; kingdom Fungi; phylum Ascomycota; class Sordariomycetes; order Thyridiales; family Thyridiaceae; genus Thyridium; species Thyridium curvatum. Next base: position 26,691 of record NW_022156856.1, on the reverse strand, counting down.
GACCAGAGCCCGCTACTCAAGCATCACAGTATGCCTCCGGTGAGGTTATCCATCTGCCGCCGTTCGAGTCCTTCCAACACCACTATCATGCATATACGGGATCTCTCAATGATTTTGTCCGGGCTTGTTTCTATGTACGCGCCCTACAAAACTGGAAGGCCTTGCCAGTGTTTCTATACGACGACTTCATCCGCGCTTTCACCGAGGGCTACATTCCATACGTCAACAGTCCTGAGCAGTCTTCTCAGGGCCTCTCTGCGATCCCTTTGACAGGCATCAAGTGGTACAATGGCAATGTCGAGAAACCACTCTTCAATGATCGGCTGATCGACAAGAGTAATCTGGACAGAATCTTGGACATATACAGAGAGGAGGTCGATGAGCTGAAGGAGAGCATGGGCTTACCTGTGGAAGCGGAGGAGCTCGCCGACGCAGAAGATGTACTGTCTGTGGATAACCAGAGAGGTTCAGCGAGCAGGGACATGGAGGCTTCCAGCGATCAGGACAACAACGCCCGAGAGGAGGTTGACGAGCCTGAAGGGTGTCAGCCAACACAAGACGAAGATCTGTTGGACGACGAGGATACTCGGATGCAAATGGAGGAGCAAGATCAAGACGAGGAGATGGCGGAGTACAGGCGCTATGCGAATGACCTACATGCCACCGTATACAAGCAACAAGACCGCCAGACGCCAATTCCAAGGCCCGATGGACGGCAGGATATGGAGGAGACACCACGCAGTGCGCCAGGCTATAGACAAGGTGTCCAGGTTATCAGCGGGGTGCGTCATGAAACCTTGGCGGATGCCGCTGCTGCGCCTTCACGGCCAGTGATGCATAAGCGCCCGCCATCAACGGCCAGGGAGTCAGTCGTATCGGCCACCATCCCCAGCTCCTCCCGAACGGTGCCCCCGTCAAGCAGCTCCAAAGCTCCACGTCTAAGTCCCGCGGAGAGGAGCAAGAAATGGAAGAAGTTTCTTGCAAAACGCAAGAGTGGTTCGGCCCCGTCGAGTGCTAGAAGCAGCTTTGGCCAGCCCTAGGAGTTTGAGTTTATATGATACCCTCGAGCGTTATGATACTACGATGATACAACAAAGTCTTGTTTCAAGAGCTCTGCACTGAAATTGTAATTAATTTTGTATTTTTTCAAGGAAAAATGAGACCCAGTCGGGTTCTTCAGGGGGAAAGCTGGGTATCTTGAATCGACATCGCAAGGATGTCGGCTACAGTATCATACATCTTGTCCGTCTCGCTATCGGTGACCGTTATTGTGCAGACTCCTTTTCCTTTTGCCTCACCTCCTCCTCGGGTGTCATCGTGCGAAGCTGCAGCGCATGAATGCCGTCTGCCTGTGCCATCTCGTCCTTGAGGAGTGCGTATATCATCCGGTGTCTCGCGGGATGCATCTTGGACTTGAAGGACTCGGAGGTGATGACCAGTCGGAAATGCGTTTCTTGGGACGTGCTCCCCCTCATAGCCTTGTGGTGCGCATGAAGGTGGGAGTCGTTGTGTATCTCAAGGCGCGAAGGCTGCAGGGAAGCAGTGATCTGAATCGCGCGAGGTAAAGGTGTTAGTTAGCCAGTCCGTGAAGCAACGGCGGGATGCGGCGGCATGTCACATCTCTGAGGCGCACCTTTTCTCGAATGGCATCCTCCATCGGAGTCCGAGATGCCATGGTGGCAAGGGTTCGCCGTGCGACGGAGGGGACTACTGTAAGCCGTCGGAGCATGAGGTTCTAGAAAATCGGCGTGCTGAGCAGGTCGGATACCAATCCTCACACTGGAAAGGTTGAACAGTCGAGCTAGATGGTAGGATGGATGCAAGCAGTTCAACCATGGGTCGACACGGAAAAAGTGGGCTGCCAGCTACAGCTCCTCCAATCAACGTGCACGTATTAACTTCATTGCAAACATCAGATGAAAACTCCAAGCAAAACATTCAATTAGAGATTGCGTACTCGTGTCAAAACCACCAAGAGATGCATGAGTTGAAGATATCAAACATAAAAAAGAAAGAACACCAGAAGATTGGAGCATTGAGATGATCAACAAAAAGAAAATCATCAAGAGGATGCTAGGTCTCCCAATCGGAGAATCGAACTCCGGTCTCAGCCGTGACAAGGCTGCATACTAGCCACTATACTAATTGGGATTGGGATTACGTAGACAATTTAGCTATATATACCCTCTGCGGTCAGCCATTCAAAGGATACTTACCGAAGCAGTTTGTTTTGGAGCACTGAGTCTTCATCAGAGGATCATAAGAGCTCTACATCTTTTGCAATTGTTACATTCTTATCACGGTAAGGGATGAGAATTACTCGGGGCCCCACGGACGGCATGACAGTCCGCACCATTGCCTCTTCTGAAATCAACCTCAAGGCGGCCTGCCCCTTTCTCAGCCTGGCAGCAACAGAGCTAACAGTGCTAAGCAAGATTTACATGCAGTACCGGAACAGCCGATGGGCATTGCGCATCTAGGGACAGCAGAGTAAGTAGCGCACATCGTCAAGCACTGCGTTACCCATAACATTCTCAAGTACTGTTTCTTAACATGTATACATCTTCCTTCATTCCTTATCCCTTCCTTTACTTTCCTGCTTACCAGAGTAAATATCTAAAGGTAGATGGAAGTTCGTATATGCTCAAGTCAGACGTCCTTCACACGCACCTATGGGTACGGGCTGTACCCGTACCAGTACTTGAGACCACTCCCGCATATATGTAGAGGTGGTGGCTTTCACCTACAAGTACCCATTTAGAGCAGGGATTATTAAGTAATCCAGCGGTATTGCACCAGTCTCAATAGAATATAGAGATATTCGGACTAGTTTGGATTATTGACGACCAGTGTTTCGATCACCAAGAATCACTGTTCCATTCTGACTAGTTAATTTGCTGTGTCCTGTCAGATTGAACTGTACCCTAGGGTTATTATGTTTGTATTAGATGGGAATTAGACTGGAACAAGTAGATTTAAGCCAGTTGAGAAACACGGACTCCCTGCCATTGAGCGTCGCCGGATGGTCTCTCTCTAACCAGAGCTGAGCATGGCATCTGCAAACTTTCAGTGTTGAGCGTGGTTGTTCTTCCTTCCAAGAACCATCTGGCTCCTACTCATAAATGCAGGCTATGGACATCCAATACCTTGCGTTCTCTTGCGTTCTATAGTAAAACCAGCCCTGTAGTTATGCAGGACAGCAGGTCAAGATGGCGCCACTGCAATCGAGGAATTCTACCATTGACGGTAACCAAAAGTATTACCTCCCCAGAGAAGTGTATTCCTGCTCCGCCCGGTGCCTCTTGATGGCCCAGAAGTCAAGGCAAGACTCGGGCTACAAAAATATTTGCTGGTTCTCAGAGATACAAGACGCCAAGGGAACGGAGGGGATCTATATAGGCACGACGAGGGACAGGCACAGTTGACACACACATACACTATGATAAAGTAGACATGCCTAGGCCACGTATCAGCGTCTTCTTCGCTATTTTCAGAGGATGCGGGGAGTTATTGTAATAACTATAGGTAAAAAAAAATCAAATAAAAAAAGAAGAATTCAGATGACTGAATAGATGCTAGACTCCCAATCGGAGAATCGAACTCCGGTCTCAGCCGTGACAAGGCTGCATACTAGCCACTATACTAATTGGGATTGGAGATTATTTTGTGCTATTTTGCTACATACACGTAAAACTCTAATCCAGTACGAGGTGTATCGACTCGCCGTTTAAGATAGAGCCAGGCAGGCGCCTTAAGGAACAGCTCCCCCAACGGTTGGGGTGCCCTGAAGAGGGCCCGCAAAGTCGCGCCACAGGGGACTTTGTGCCCAATCATACCAGTCAATTCGTCGAAATCTGGTAATTTGGCAGGAACTATAGAGACCCTGTGGTTCCAAGTTCAGGTACCTTCGTATTGGAGGCTTGTTTTGCCGGCCGGTCGCAAAACTGGTCAAAGTTTTGACAGCTGCATGTTTTCGTCTTTAAGTAAATGCCGTCACGGAAGCAGGAGATTCTGGACTCGCCACACTCTCACCAGATCCCCGTCCGTAGCATCCAGGGCCAATATCGCAATCCGCCCGCTCTGGCTTGGGATACACAGCAGCATCAGATCTTTTTCTTGATGGGACGCCCATCAACGGGACCGGCGGCGCGGCACTCAATCAACCTCCTAGCCGCTGCTCCATCGGCCCTAGATCGCTCCCTCCGGTAATATTTTCTTGCCGATGCACGACAGGCATTCCCACATTAATGCCACACCTACGGGTTTACCCTTTCGGTCACTGCCCTTATATAATCTGTTGCATCTCTTAAATGCTTGGGATGCGGTCCCTTCGTACACCGCTCTTGCTGTCCTCTTCTTTGCTTCGCGTCTGGCCTTCAGCTCCTGTTTCTGCTATTTCTGCTCCTGTCTGCACCACCACCTGCCCCTATTTCGCGACCCGGACCTCGGCAGCCAAATTTGGCACCCGTTCACTGAGAATGGCGTCCACCATTCCCCGGTTGCCGGTTTTTGAGGCCCTGCAGAAGCATGACCCCGAGTCCACGGCCGTCATTCATTCCGTGTCTGGCCGGAGTTTCAAGTACGGCGAATTGCTTGGGGACGTCTGCCGGACGAGGAACCGCCTGCTCGAGGCCGCGGGCAAGAGCGATATTGGTGGCGAACGCGTCGCTTTCCTCGTCGAGAACAGCTACGACTATGTAGGTAAGCGGCATATCGAGTACCCTGGTGGCTCCGCATGGAGAACCATCGTGACTCCCCGGCCAATTGCTAATGCGCTGGTCTAGTGACGTTGCTGGCCATCCTCGCGGCGCGTTCGATTGCTGTGCCGCTATCACCGGCCTTCCCCGCGCCGGAGCTCCAGTACATCCTTGACCACAGCGAGGCTGCGTTGCTGCTGTCATCAGCCAAGTTCAGCTCCAAAGCCAAGGAAGTCTTGGCGCTGAATCTGGCCTCCAAGCCGGTTCATCTGGAACTGTCCAAGCACCAAGGTGGGGGTAGTCATGAGCAGGTCACTCTGGAAGGGGACGGGGCGGGTGCAGCTGGCATGATGCTGTACACGTCCGGTACTACGAACAGGCCGGTCCGTTCAACCTTCTTTGCACCCCTCATTTCAAACACTGACAACGAAGATTAGAAAGGTGTTCTGCTTCCACAAAGAGTCATGACCGCCCAGGCGCAATCCCTATTAGATGCGTGGGAATATTCACCATCAGATCATCTCCTTCATGTCCTCCCACTGCACCATATTCACGGCACAATCAACGCCATCTTCGCTCCGCTTTTCGCCGGTAGCACGGTCGAGTTCATGTTCCCTTTTAACGCAGACGCAGTCTGGCACCGTCTTGCCGCACCGTTCCTGACAGAGTCCAAGCCGCACACCAATGGGACCAATGGAGTCAACGGTGTCCATGGTACGACCGATGTGAATGTGAATGGGATCAACGGTGTGCACAAGACAGCAAACGGTGACCATTCGGCGAAGAGAGTCACAGCAAAGAAGAACCCCATAAGTTTCTTCACGGTCGTCCCTACTGTTTACAGCCGACTGCTAAGCACCCACCGGTTCTTGCCCTTGGATGTTCAGGAGGCTGGACGAAAGGCCGTTTCGCCAGAGTACATGCGCCTGAGTATCAGCGGCTCGGCGGCACTACCCGCACCCATCAAGAAAGCATGGGCGAAGCTATCCCATGGCAATGTCCTTCTCGAGCGGTACGGTATGACCGAGGTTGGCATGGCTCTGTCTTGCGGTCTTGACTCTGTTGATCGTGTCGACGGCAGCGTGGGATGGCCTCTTCCATCTGTAGAAGCTCGTTTGGTCGACGTGGACACCGGAGATGTCATCCTGCCGGGGCAGGAGCTCACGCCTGATGGCAGGGAGCGCGCTGGAGAGATCCAACTGCGTGGCCCCACCATCTTTGCCGAGTACTGGCGCAACCCTGAAGCCACAAAGAAGGAGTTTGTACCCTCCGACGAGGAGGGCGGCCGGCCTTGGTTCAAGACCGGCGACGTCGCCGTGCGCCGCTCTGTCGAGGGCGCCGGGCAGAGCACTCGCGCCAGCCAGGGCTGGACGCACTCGGGCAAGTCGTCACCCGGGAGCTCGGACATGTATTTTATCCTGGGCCGCAAGAGCGCCGACATCATCAAGTCGGGCGGCGAAAAGGTCTCGGCCCTCGAGGTCGAGCGCGAGCTGCTCTCGCTCCCCGAGGTCGCCGAGGCGGCCGTCTGCGCCGTGCCCTCGGGCAAGTGGGGCCAGAAGGTCGGCTGCGTGCTCATCCTCAACAAGGAGAACCTCGAGCCGTCGGGCGGCAAGTGGACGCCCATGGACATGCGCCGCGCGCTCAAGGGCCGGCTGGCCAACTACAAGATCCCCCAGGTCATGCGGGTGGTCGAGCACATCCCGCGCAACGCCATGGGCAAGATCAACAAGAAGCTGCTCGTGGCCGAGATATTCAGGGACGACCACAGCGGGGATGAGATGTGACCCCCCCGGGGGTGGTGGGCGGCGGCGGGAAGGGGGGACCTAGTTGCACTTGTAGAAAGTAATCAAAAAAGCATTGTGTGTTTGGGGAAGCTTCTTTATGGCTACTTCTTCTTGGCATAGAACGGAACGGAACGGAAACGATTATATAAAGAAAGGGGAAGGGGAAGGGGAAGGGGTGTTGTCTGAAACTGTACCTGTAAAACCATAAATAACATATACCTGCCTCTGTAGCAATCGGCTTCTGTACCCAGATGAGAAATGTATCGCGGAAAACAAAGCAGCACCATAAGAGCATGAATAAATCGCACACTTTGTCCTCGGGAAAAGATCTATCAAATGTTCCACTCGAGATACCTAAAGCTATGCCGAACCGCAGCAACGCCACGCAGCCAGAAATTCACCGCAGGTCTCGGTACCAACACACACATCCACCGCTTCTTTTTAGGAGTAAGAAGAAATCCGGCCGCATGGCTGCTGAATGAGTGCTTTTCTACTCGTCACCCGCCTCACAACGCATAAAATGAAGCCAACATCCGCCGAGGACTGCCTGCCCACGCCCCAAAACACGGTGGTTGATCTATAGAGGTCCGCTCACACAAAAAGTGCGCGCGAAGCCGGGGATTAAAAGGGGGTCGTATGATATGTTAAGGGAGGTTGTCTGCTCGAGCCGCACGAGTCGAGCGCGGGGGAGGGAAAGGAGGGAGAGCTTAGACGACGAACTTGGCCTTGGCGCGGGAGCTGCCGCTGTGCTGGGCATCAGTGTGGCCCGAGAACTCGACGCCTTCAGCGGCGGGCAGCTGCAGAGCCTCCTTGAAACGCTTGCCGATGCCCATGAGGACCTCCTTGCCCTTCTCGGCGGTGCGGCCCTTGCCGCCGGCAACATCGCCGTCGCCCCTGTTAGGGATGCTCTTGCCGATGGTGCGGGTCCAGACGCCGATGCGGAAGAAGGCCTTGCGGACGTTGACGACGACGCCCATGATCTCGCCGTCGTCCTCATCCTCGAGGGTCTCGCCGATGGCGGCGAGCATGGTGTGGAGCCAGAGCTCGTCGATGTTGACATTGCGCTTGTCCTTGAAGGAGTAGGACCACTTGCCGCCGTGCTTGTTCTGGGGGTCCTCCCACTCGGGGCGCACGCCCTCCTTGAAGAGGTGGTAGTCGGACTTCAGGGCGAGCTCAGACACGGGGGAGATGTTGTTCTGTGGGAGGGGTAAATGGTCAGAAACACAGATTCAGGTCTGGGCTTGCCTATCTGCTCACAGCGCGTGGCGGGTCAATCTCTGCTTACATAGATGCCCCAGAACTCCTCGACCGAGTTGAACGTGATGACTTCCTTGAGCAGGTCGTTCCAGTTGTCACCCTGTTTGCGCTGTCAGCATCCATCGCCTGTGTCGAGAGGCCGTCTGGTCCAAATCGTGTTGCGTACCTTGCCACTTGGGGGCTTGGTGAACCAGAGCGTCCACTTGTGTGCTAGCGGGTGCTTGACATTGAAGTTATCCTTGTCATGGAACACCGTGGTCGCGGACGAGGCGTCCTTGGATACGCTCTCGGAGGGAGCATTGCCGCCCTCGGGCGAAATGGGAATTGTGGTCAGGTCGACTTGCGCCATTGTGGAGGTGGTGTAGTCGAAGATCGATCCGCGTGGATGACGGAAGGGTGCGGGTTAGGCAAGCGACGTTGGAGATGCGTCGGTGCGAGGCCCTGGAGAGGGGAAAGATTAGGGCGAAGATACAGGTGGTCTGAGTCCTGGGTGAAGTTGCAAGAGGTGCGGGAGTCAGTCGCAACTGGATCGCGGGGCACACCTAGAGAGGCGGGAATCGAGGTGAAATCCGAAGCGCGCGTGAGCGACGAAAGGGAAGAAGGCCCGGTTGCCAGAGATATTTTCGAAAATGGGGGAGTTGTTAAGGAGAAGGAGGGCAGTGACTTTGCTCCAGGCAGAGTCTCTGTTCAGCCGCGAAATATTACTACGGGGAGTCGAGTGGTTTTGAGAAGGTTCAAAGTCCAAAAGGTCTCAAGCCCAGAGGCAGGATGGCGATGAAGCTGGCTTCAAAATTCATTTGCCCGCTCGCTCACTAGCGGCTGCGCACTGGCCCGAAATTTTTGGGCGAAACACGATGCAGGGGCCACCACCAACAGCGAAAACCATCTCTCGCTTCCGTCTGATCTGTCAGGCTCAGCTTGCGGCCTGGAAAACAAGGCCGCACGCACACCACCTCTTCCTTCGTGCTTTACTCCGTACTTACTTGTACTTGCTCTTTGGGCGGGCAACAGGGGTGGGCAATAAGCTTTGATTGTTTCAACAAACGGACTTGAACTATCTGGAGTAGGTACCTACCTAGGTAGGTATCACTTTGGCATCGTCTCGTCTCGTCTGCTTGCTACAAGTGATTCCCTCCCTAAAAAGGAGGCGGCCTGGCCTTGAGCGAACTTCAGCCTACCTTACCTAGGTAGGCGCAATTGATTCTGCTTGTTCTGCTTCCATCCAACCAACCGTGTTTGCTCCGACATGACGCTCCCGGTTTTCCGTTTCCGGCGACGTTCTGGAAACCACATACAAGCACACCTAGATTCGAACCACATCCCCGACTGGATTCACACAGTTGGTGCCGCCTGATGGTCTATCTGAATGGTCTTTGTTTCTCACGGTGCTTCGTGCAAAACCGAGCCTGTGATTCGCTAAACTATCCAAGAGGAAGGTATGCCAATGCCTATTTGGAGTCGATGCTTTCAGTTCATGATATGAAGACAAAGAAAAGCACCAGTGGACTGCCGATCCTTTGTTCTACACTACCAGAATTTTCTTCTATGATTATCCTGCTTCCTTGTCAGCGCTGGCCTTAGATATAGCTTGGGTTATTGTAGGCTCCCTCCAACAAGACTCAGGATATTTGCCAAAGTATCGTCGTCTCATCTCACTTTTGATCCCTTCTGCTGTGCATGCCCCTGAAAAGCAAATATGGCCACTCAACGCCACATTGAACCGTTCGACACTCCCGAACACGATATGTATGTAAAGAACAAAGCACGTTCAGATATGAGCGCCGCGAAAGAAGCATGCCTCGGCATTCGAGAAAGCGACTGGATGCCGCGTCCAGCAGAGCCATCACCGGAAGCCTTCAAACCGAGATCATTGGACGAACTCCAAGGCTATGTTCCGACTAAACTCGAATTCTTGTTCAAGCACCCAATTCGAGAGCGAACCAACGAGTGGTTCGCAAGCTTGTATCTCAGCTTGCGCTCTCGGGCATACGCGTTTGCAGACTCGAACTTTGGGATGGACCGGGTCACGCAATGGCCGGAAGATAGTCCATGGTGCAAAGGGTTCGCCGAAAGGTTTATCGAGTCTGCCAGCAGGACGGTCTGCAGCGACCCTCTAGTTGGTGGATGGGATTATGCCATCACGGACACTCATGAGAGAAGACTTCTCGTGATGGGGATTCTGTCCAAGGTGTTGATGGATGACGTCTTTGATGTTCTGCTCTTCGGAGCGACAGCGGCGCAAAAGAAGATACTCGATAGCCAGGATGTTGAGTACCTCGACATGGGCGGTGAGATTCCTTTGTCTCAAGCGCATTTCACACCAGGCTGACTTCCCTTCCAGGCTACATTCGATCTGAAGCCCGGGCAAATGAGGTCAGACTCATGCTGAGGCACCGCATCCTTGCTCCGGAGTTCTGGCCCGAGGTAGAAAGATTGGCTCTGCAGACGACCAAGTTGCTCCTGCCCCTGATCAATCTCCAAGGCCAAGCTGCTCCGAAAGGCCCTTTCCCCAGGCTAGTCGAGATATACCAAGAGCTACACAACATTATCGCCGAAGCCGGCTACCTGTCGACCTGCATGGCCTGGTCGCCTTCGATTTTTCAGTTCAGCCTTCCCAACCCAGGACAACCCTGGGATCTCGGCCAGGAACATATTGACTCCACTCCATATAATACTTCCAGGCGCCTGGCCATCAGACACGATCAGAAGACGGAATCTGCGGCAGGAGAAGCGAGCATGGAATCCAATGAGAAATCCAAGCTATCAGCCGACCGGGCAGGAGAAGCGAGCATGGAATCCAGTGAGAAAGTCGAGCTGTCAGCCGACCGGGCAGGAGAAGCGAGCATGGAATCTAGTGAGAAATCCAAGCTATCAGCCGACCGGGCACTCAAAGTCAAGATGGTTTCCTGGCCATTGCTCAGACGCTACAAACCTCTGGGGCTAGTCAACTACGGCGGCGCACAAAAAGGACAAGACGTTGTCACCCTCGGGAAGAGCGATGTCGTCTACTATTGCGGCCTGAACGAGGAGGCCAAGGCATGGGACGCTGGCGAGGGCGAACCCCTGAAGAAACACGTCAGAAGTGCACGTGCTGCATCCTGGGGCAGACGCGCCAAGGTACTGTTTGTCGAGGCCATATTGTTTCTTCTATTCCTGTCGCTGTTCTACCACGGCCCAGAGGAGGTACAGAAGTATCAAGAGTTGCTCGCGCGGGTCATGCCCGGGAACTGGAGGCACGGGGACCCGTATGTCAGACCCAGCGCTCCCGAGGCTGGCTTCACCATGACAAGATGGCATCTTCCCCGCCCGACTTACTGGCCGGATACGAGGCCGGAACTTAAAGCTCCTTAGGCCTGCTCGTGTATTTGATTTCCGTTGGAGTCGTCGGATGAAGAAGTAGTTACTGTAATCGATTGAATTGACTGTCCGGGCAAGAAGTCTCGTGGCAATGAAGAAGGTGAAAATGTCTGAGTCGGCGTACTCCAAAGCTCAATTGATCAGCCTATGGAGTGCTCACTTTCCAAAGCGCACTAGCACGCAGCCAGTCCAGATCGTCTACCCGCCCCGCCAAAATTTTGTTTTATCTCCAGAATTTCTCTCTCCCCAGCACCGCCCGATAAGACATTTTTGCGATTACTCTCCAGCCGTTTTACCAAATTCTGGTCCTCGAGTGCAGGCCATTGTAGAGGGCATGTCAACACCCATTACGCTCTCGGCCAATCCTACATATGTACCTGCTCTTCTCTGCATGATCGCTCGCACCGCTCGCCTCCGCCAGCGAGAATGAACGCCCACGCCCTCCTCACCTCCCAGGGCTGGCGCGGCCACGGCCACACCCTCCACGCCACCGACGACTCGACGGGCCTGGCCAAGCCCATCCTCGTCTCGCGCAAGGACAACAAGCTCGGCGTCGGCAAGAAGGAGCACGCCACGGCCGACCAGTGGTGGCTCAACGCCTTTGACCAGCAGCTCCAGGGCCTCGACACGTCCAAGCCGGGCGTCGTCGTGCAGACCGTGACCAACGGGCGCCTCAACGCTATCGCGACGGCGGGCGCGGGGAAATACAAGGGGTGGGCGAGCCTGTACACGTCGTTTGTGAGCGGCGGCCTGCTGGAGGGGACGATCAAGGTCAAGGAGTCCTCCAGGAGCGGCAGCAGCAGTAGTGGTAGCGGGACGGAGACGACGGCGACGCCCGAGGTAGAGGACGGCGCACCGGCGGTGAGAAAAGAGAGCAGAGAGGAGAGAAGGGCGAGGAAAGAGGCTAGGAGGAAACGGAAAGCCGAGAGAGCTACGCGAAGAGTTGAGAGGGCCGCTCGGAGGGCGGCAAAGGCCGAGGCAAAGCTAGCAAAGGGAAAGGAGAGCGAGGTCGAGACCAAGGCAGAAAGGAGAGCTCGGAGGGAAGAGAGGAGGAAAAGAAAAGAGGAGAAAAGGCGTGCAAAGGGAGATACGGGATGAAAGATGATCACCCAGAGAGATCCTCCTACTCTTCTACCCCCTATCAGGTCTTGGAGTCATCATCTCTTCTTTTCCCGGACGCCAGTCGGCAAACAGTATCCCGGAGGCAAGGCAGAAAGGCGATGACGGCGCATTTCAACGATGTAGACAAGACTCAAGGGGTATATAGTCTTCACTGGCTGCCATAGGTCACAGCTCCGGCTGTTTCGGGAGACTGCCTGGCTTGCCAGAGAGCAGCCACGGCCTCTTATCCCAAAAGTCGTCCTTAATGATATCCAAATGTTCAACCACTACCCGCGCCTTGGACCGCTTCTTCTTGTCCTTCTCAGTCTGGGTTTTGGACTGCTGCACCGGCTCTGCGATGTTGTCGGCCTCCTCTGCGATGTTCCGGCCTTCGATCTCAACGAGCTCGTACTAGAGATCGGTTAGTTGGCGCCACGGAGATGGGCTAGGCCTTCGATACGCACTTCCCGAAACAGAACGCTCCCCTTCTTGTAGATCTCGGGCTCGTTGTTGTAGTTGATCCCAAATTTGGAAAACAGAATCTCGTTTTTATCCGACGAAAACGTGCCCTGCTCTGAAGTTAGCATTGCCGAGGAAACATAATCTGTGGACTCTGAGGATCGCCTACATTCAAGGCCTCGGTAGCCTCTGTTGTACTCATGTTACCCCTTTGGACTAAAGTCCAGAATGTCGTGTTGTAGAGATTATTTATGTGACCTTTGCAGAGAGGTTAGTGCTTGAAAGATGGTCAAGGTACACGATTTGTTGTACAATCAACTTGTCTCCAGCTCATATAATCCCTCAGATTTTGAACGCTGGGGTAGCACACCGCTCGGCCATCGAAACTCGGTAGAGGTGGTGTCAGGGGCGTATCTGGGAAATATGTCGACCAAAGATGGACATAATATGAAGTGAATGTAGATACTACAGTCGTCACAATTTTACTGTTGAATCATCAGTAGCGAATACAAAATAATGCGACAGGGCATTTCCGTACCTTGACCTCCGTTCAAATAAGACCGAGGTCTTGTGAAAAACGAAGCTGCCACTTTTGGTCAGGACGTGAACTATCCCCACGCTCGGTCATGATGCCCACCTGTACTCATCGCTGATACCATAAGCAATAGTGATATCTGGAAGCTCAGTAACTACTGCCTTGGCTGCCGCATTCATGAGGTCGAGAGCTCGTTTGTCGTTGGGCTTCTCGAAGTGATACTTGGCGCACATTCTGGCCCCAATACATTAGTGACCCGACGCTTTATCTGGAAGGTAATTGTGTATTACTTGGTGAAACCTCTCCCATCGAGTCTCACGACGACCCATGTGTTTGGTAGAAGGGCGTCAGGCTGCTCAAATTGCTTGACATATTCATACCTAATACGCACCTGTGAGTCACATGGTCTGTACCTTTTTGAAAAAAGGGCATACATACTTAGAGTTGGCCATGATGAACAGATCATTCTAGATTATGACACGATTGCTGGTTCTTCACCATGTCTGGTCAGCTGAACTCTCTGGCTCCCAAAGCTGGCCAAGACTGCTCAAGGTGAGATGCAATGTATTGAAAAATAGACCCGGCAGTAATGTTGTCCACTCTGGAAACTGTATGAGAAAGTCTTCCGTGTTGAAACTCTGAGTATAAGCGTGGATAATGGTGTGGAAGAAGCTGCTTGGTAGCCAAGTATTGATGCTTGACTCTATGAAAGACAAGCAAACCCCTACCTTATCGAAGAAGAATGATTGCATGTGAAGAACACCAATAAAGGTATGGATAGCGAGAGGCACACTTTATTCCCAGCTCTGACTTGGCGGCACTTTTAGGGGCGCTAGGGGTTTTGTGGGGGGGAGATTTCCAGCCTTGCAGGCCAATATCACCCACTAAACCGCCCAATCGCGGTATCCCTGTCGCTCGCTCACTGTACATCTGCCCTTGATCTCCCCTCTCCCCAATTCCTCAAGGTCGCGATTGTGCATGTGTGCGCGTGCGACTCTTGCGCCGTACACAACTACGGCATCTCATTATGAATCTCCTACTTTCAGATGATTATCTCCTGCAGGACTACCCTGAGAACATCACAAATACTATTCGATCGGGACATTCTACATGCTTACGGTTTAATCGCAACGGCGATTTTCTCGCCTCAGGTCGTGTGGACGGCACGGTGGTGGTTTGGGACCTGGAGACGATGGGAGTTGCGCGCAAGCTGAGGGGACATTCTAAGAGCATCACGTCATTGAGCTGGTCAAGATGTGGCCGGTATCTTCTTTCGGCATGCCAGGGATGGAAGGCGATCCTATGGGACTTGCAGGATGGGAAGAGGTATCGCGAGGTTCGGTTTAGAGGGCCTGTGTACATTGCGGAGCTGCATCCCGTCAACCCGTGCGCCCACCCCTCTCACTCGTCTGTGCTCGTAGTATTGCTGACCCTCTGAGCAGTCACCAGTTTGTCGCCTCCATTTTTGAGGATCAGCCGTTCCTGATCGACGTGACGGACCCCGTCGATGTCAAGCATCCCTTACCTTCGAGACCAAAGCGACCCGAGAGCGATGGTGCTTCACAGAAGGAGAAGTGGGCGAAGGAAGATGCGAAGCAGATGACGACAGTCACCATCTATACTTCGACAGGAGACCACATATTGGCGGGCACCAGTAAAGGCTGGATCAATATTATCGACTCGAGCACTCTTGAAGTCATCTTTTCCAGGAAGGTTTGCACGGGCATTATCACCACCCTGCGGTTGACACAATCCGGAAAAGTCCTTCTTATGAACGCGCAAGATCGAATCATCAGGACCTTGCACGTACCGAACCTAGCTGCGCCAGACTTGGACCCCGACACGATTCAACTACCAGAGGAGCACAAATTCCAGGACGTTGTCAACAAGCTGTCTTGGAACCATGTCACGTTCAGCGCGACGGGAGAATACGTAGCAGCGTCGACGTATAACAACCACGAACTGTACATTTGGGAAAGAGGCCACGGCTCGCTAGTGCGAATGCTCGAAGGGCCCAAGGAGGAACAAGGAGTGATAGAGTGGCATCCCCACAAGGCACTCCTGGCTGCGTGTGGCCTGGAGACTGGTCGCATCAACATCTGGTCCGTAACGAGTCCACAAAAGTGGTCGGCACTGGCACCAGACTTTGTCGAGGTCGAGGAGAACGTCCAATACCAGGAAAAGGAGGACGAATTTGATATCCACCCGCAGGAGGAGCTGACCAAGCGGCGGCTGGACCTAGAGGACGAAAATGTCGATGTCTTGACCGTGGACCGACTGAATCATGATCTCGAGGAGAGCTCATTCCGCATGCCGGTCCTCTATAACCTCGGCGAGTCAGATAGCGAGGAAGAGTTCATCGCGGTTTCGGCTGGAACGATGCGGAGGCGGAGCCCGAGCGAAGCACAGGGAGACGGTGATGGCGCAGAGGACCGGGCCTCGAATAGGAAGACGGCTGCCGGAAGGGGACGAGGAAGGCGGAAAGCAGGCCAGTGAAGGCTCGGAGACAGGACGAGAAGGTTTGGAGCACAGTCTTCTAAAGATGCTAGATACCCTCAAATTTTATTATAAAGCCATTATCGTCGCCAAAGAAAGTGACAGTAGTGCGTCACGTCAAAGAAGGGCCCAGGTGGCTTTGCAAGTGTCCGGTATTTGTATATTGGAATTGAGCCACCTCAGGCCAGTCCCAATTAGTATAGTGGCTAGTATGCAGCCTTGTCACGGCTGAGACCGGAGTTCGATTCTCCGATTGGGAGCACAAGCACACTTGTCTTTTTATCCAATTCTGTAAATCTCCTCATACGGTTATCGGGCGCTGATACCTTGAACTAACCCTTGCATTAAGATATTTTTGAGCAAGGAAAGGGATCCATGTTTTTCGAAGAGTGGAATTCGCTCTGCCCATCGCATTCGTGGTTCAAAAGCGGGAGAATGGCGGCAATATTTTTTGCTTGTTCTAGGCTCTAATTTATAAAAGAGTGGCTCAGCACGCAAAGTAGGTAGAGCAATACCGTTCAGCTGTGAGCCACGCCTGTCTAAGCACTTTGGAAGGGAGTCTCACTCTCTTAAAAGCAAACACCCCGTCACAGACAGCTGTTCGAACAGGACGAAGGAAAGCACAAGGGTCGTGAGAAGCAAAAAGGATCTCCCAATCGGAGAATCGAACTCCGGTCTCAGCCGTGACAAGGCTGCATACTAGCCACTATACTAATTGGGATTTAGGACTGATGGTCGCTGCGCCCGGAACTGCGATCATGATCCTGGTGACAGGTTCACACGAGCACTGCTTCTTGCTTCAACCCTCACTCTATTGACTTTCAATCCTGTATATCTCGTAAATTAAGATCGACAGGAATGTTTAGCTTGATCAGAAATGGTTTTCATGGAACAGATGTCATTCAAGACCTATTATGCATTTCAATCGAGCTGTAGATGAGGGCTCATATCTTCACGATGTCAGCATCAATGAAATGCGACGTACGAAGTACGTGTAGCCAGTCACTTCTTCACCTTCGCAAAATTGGAATATCCCATTCATGGCTGCCCAGCCTATGACTGTCGAAATCGAGCCATGGCTGTTACTGGTCTGAGTGAAGATGATTGTATGAATGGCCAGGAGCTGCTGTTAGCTTTTTGACTCACCCGGGCAGGCAGAGCGAAGGGTGAGAGTGTGGGGGTGATGCCTGGAGCAGGTACAGATCTCTACCCGCGGACGACAAAGGCGGCTCTGTGGAAGGTGGGCTTCTGCAAGGCTGCGCTGAAATACAGGTCTCTGTTAGGTATGTCCAAGTACCCAGCTAGCTCTTTCTTGGGGAGAGGGCAGCTCTAACAATGAAAGGAGTGGCATTGTGGCCGAATCAGGATTAGCGCCATTTGGACGTGGCCAGCCGCCCTTGAATTACGAACTTTTCAGCACTCCTCCCAAGGAAATCTCGCCTCCTTCCAACAATCTCTCCACCCACGACGTCAACAACATCATCGTCGCGCGCGTCGGACATCGCGCATCGAAGGGAAATTGCATCTCCGATACCGTATACGATTTTACGAAGCTTACGAACCGATCAGTTTCGTCGCGGTCGACGAGTCGGCGACACTGGCGAGGGTGAGCAGATAACACGCGCTCCTTGGGGGCCTTGGGGCCAGGATTGGCGCTGGGGAGGACAACAAAGAGACAAAGATCCATCATCATCTGTCTTGACGAGCGGAATCTCATCAACACGTCTCTTTTCTTCGTTTCTCTACATCGACCGCTTGCGCTTTTCGTCATTTTCAGCGCGGCACACGCCCGCGCACTGACACGACCTTCCTCTGGCTTCTTCGCGCTGCCACACCTCACTTTCCTTTGAGATCGAGATCAGGATCACGCCTGTTATTTTTCATCACACAATCACCTGCCAGCATGGCGAACCTTTACTTTGCGCACTCGAGTGCGCCTCTCAAGACGATCCAGGAGATCCAGTTTGGTCTCCTGTCGCCTGAAGAGATCAAGAACATGAGCGTGGCTCATATCGTCTACCCTGAGACAATGGACGAGACGCGAACCAAGCCTCGTGACGGCGGCCTGAACGATCCTCTGCTTGGATCTGTTGATCGCCAGTTCAAGTGCAAGACTTGCACCGAGAACATGTCGGAGTGCCCTGGCCACTTTGGTCACATCGAGCTTGCCAAACCTGTCTTCCACCCGGGCTTCATCAAGAAGGTCAAGAAGGTCCTCGAGACCGTCTGCCACGGTTGCAGCAAAGTGCTGGCTGACAGGGTTAGTAATGGCACATAACACATGGCACATGATGGTTATGGCCTTTTAGATGCTGACATGACTTCATTCCAGAGCGACCCTGATTTTCTCGCAGCCGTCAAGACGAGAGATCCCAAGGTCCGATTCCAGCGCGTCTGGGAGTGTTGCAAGAAGAAGAAGCGCTGCGAGAACGAGGTCAAATCGGAGCAGGATGACGAGTTCGACCCTCTCGGAAAATCCAACAAAGAGGCTCCGCATAGCCACGGCGGCTGTGGAAATCCCCAGCCTGCTGTGCGTCAGAATGGTCTGCAGCTCTTTGCCCACACCGAGTCTGTCCAGGAAGAAGGTGGGAAGGTCAAGGACAAGAAGCAGATTACTCCGGAAGCTGCACACAACATTCTTCGTCGTATCACTGAGAGCGATCTCCGTGATATGGGCCTGAACGTCGACTACGCGCGCCCCGAGTGGATGATCATCACCGTCCTTCCCGTTCCTCCCCCTCCTGTCCGGCCCAGTATCTCCATGGACGGTACTGGCACGGGTCTTCGGAACGAGGACGACTTGACCTACAAGCTTGGTGATGTCATCCGCGCCAACGCGAATGTACGACAAGCTCTGCAGGAGGGATCCCCTGCTCATATCGCCTCCGACTTTGAGCAGCTCCTGCAGTATCACGTTGCAACTTACATGGATAACGATATTGCCGCCATTCCCCGTGCGTTGCAAAAGAGTGGCCGCCCTGTCAAAGCTATCCGTGCCCGTCTCAAGGGTAAGGAGGGTCGTCTTCGTGGAAACTTGATGGGAAAGCGTGTGGACTTCTCCGCACGTACTGTCATCACTGGCGATGCAAACATCTCTCTGGACGAAGTCGGTGTCCCCCGCAGCATCGCTCGCACGCTGACATATCCGGAAACTGTCACGCCATACAACATTGGCCGACTTCACCAGCTTGTCCAGAATGGACCCAACGAGCATCCCGGTGCCAAGTATGTCATTCGCTCCGACGGAACCAGGATCGACCTGCGGCACCATCGCCGCGCTGGCCAGATCTCCCTCGAGTACGGTTGGAAGGTCGAGCGCCACCTGATCGATGGCGACTACATCATCTTCAACCGTCAACCTTCTCTTCACAAGGAATCCATGATGGGTCACCGCGTCCGCGTTATGCCCTACTCCACCTTCCGACTGAACTTGTCAGTCACATCCCCTTACAACGCTGATTTCGACGGTGACGAAATGAACCTGCACGTACCCCAGACCGAGGAGACTCGTGCCGAGGTCAGGGAGCTGTGCATGGTTCCCCTCAACATTGTGTCTCCGCAGCGTAATGGTCCTTTGATGGGTATCGTTCAGGATACTCTCGCCGGAGCTTACAAGATCTGCCGTCGTGACGTTTTCCTCACCAAGGAGCAGGTCATGAACATCATGCTCTGGGTCCCTGAGTGGGACGGCGAAATCCCGCGACCTGCTATTCTGAAGCCCAGACCCCGTTGGACGGGTAAGCAAATTATCAGTTTGATTATCCCCGAGACGGTCAGTCTGCAGCAGGGCAAGGATGCCTCCCCGTTGACCGACGATGGAATCTGCATCCAAGGTGGCCAGCTGTTGTATGGCTTGTTGACCAAGAAGATCATTGGTGCAGCAAGTGGTGGTGTTATTCACATCTGCTACAACGAGCTGGGCCCGCAAGGTGCCATGGACTTCCTCAACGGCTGTCAGCGCGTCGTCAACTATTGGCTCCTCCACAATGGTCACAGCATCGGTATCGGTGATACGATCCCTGATAAGGCGACTATTGAGAAGGTTCAAGTACACATTGATGAGCAGAAGGACGAAGTCCGGAAGCTCACCGCTCAAGCCACGGCCAACGAACTCGAAGCGTTGCCTGGTATGAATGTGAGAGAGACTTTTGAGAACAAGGTCTCCAAGGCCTTGAACACTGCTCGTGACAAGGCAGGTACCACTACGGAGCAGAGTCTGAAGGACCTCAACAACGCTGTCACCATGGCGCGTTCCGGTTCCAAGGGCTCCTCCATCAACATTTCTCAGATGACGGCGTTGGTCGGTCAGCAGATTGTTGAGGGCAAGCGCATTCCTTTCGGGTTTAAGTACCGAACGCTCCCTCACTTCACCAAGGACGACTACTCGCCAGAGTCCCGTGGCTTCGTTGAGAACTCGTATCTTCGTGGCCTCACCCCCACCGAGTTCTTCTTCCACGCTATGGCTGGTCGTGAGGGTTTGATCGATACCGCTGTCAAGACAGCTGAGACTGGTTACATCCAACGTCGTCTTGTCAAGGCATTGGAAGATGTCAGCGCCAAATACGATGGCACCGTGCGCAACTCGCTCGGAGACATCATCCAGTTCCTCTACGGAGAAGATGGTCTCGACGCTATGAAGATCGAGAAGCAAAAGGTCGACCACTTCCTCATCTCCGACAAGGCGTTCGAGAAGCGGTACAAGCTCGACGTCATGGATGAGATGTTGCCGTATGACGTCTACGAGTCTCCGGCCGACATTGCTGGCGATGCTGATGCACAACGTCTGCTTGATGCCGAGTACGAGAAGCTGCTTGATGACCGAGCCGAGGTGCGGGTCATCAACAAGCGCAAGAAGGATGAGGACATGATGCAGCTGCCCCTCAACATCATTCGCATCATTGAGACCACGAAGAAGGTGTACGGCATTCGTGACCAGGACCGAAGCAACCTCCGCCCCCAGGATGTCATTCCTCGTGTTCAGGCCATGCTCGACTCCATGGTTATTGTCCGTGGCAACGACGAGACCTCGCTACAGGCTGACCACAGCGCAACCATTTTGTTCAAGGCGCAGCTACGCTCTCGTCTAGCATTCAAGCGAATTACGGTACAAGACCGCCTGAGCAGCATCGCCTTCAACCACATTATCGGTGAGCTTGAGTCTAGATGGGCCAAGGTTATGGTCAACGCAGGCGAGATGGTTGGTGTGCTTGCCGCCCAGTCCATCGGAGAGCCCGCTACCCAGATGACGCTGAACACCTTCCATTTCGCCGGTGTCTCTTCCAAGAACGTCACTCTTGGTGTTCCGCGTCTCAAGGAGATTCTTAATGTCGCGAGCAACATCAAGACTCCTGGTATGGTTGTCTACCTGGACGATGCCGACGGACCGCCCACCCAAGAGCGGGCGAAGGAACTGCGTAGCGTTGTAGAGCACACCAATCTTCGATCGGTCACTGCCATCACTGAGATCTACTACGATCCTGATGTTCGCGCTACAAACATTCCCGATGACATGGATATGATCGAGTCATACTTCCTCATCCCCGACGACGTCGCCACCAATCTTGACCAGCAATCACGCTGGCTGTTGCGCATTACTCTCGACCGACAAAAGATGCTCGACAAGAACCTGAGGGTCGAGGATGTCGCCAACCGCATCAAGGAGGAGTACGCACAGGATGTTGGCGTCATCTTCAGCGATAATAACGCCGAGGAGCAGGTGATCCGTATCAGAGTCGTCCGGCCAGATGATGACAAGGACGATGATAACTCTAGACCCGAGGACGATGTCATGCTGAAGCGACTCGAGGCTCATCTGCTCGACTCGCTCACCCTCCGTGGTGTTCCTGGCATCGAGCGTGCTTTCTTGAACAAGGAGGCACGGCTCGTTGAGGCGGCTGATGGCTCCCTCATTGCAATCAAGGATGACAAGCGATGTGAGGAGTGGTTCCTTGATACTCAAGGTACCTCCCTGCGTGCTGTTCTCGCCGTTGACGGCGTCGACTGCAGGCGCACTACCACGAACGACCTTCACCAGGTTGTGGATGTCTTTGGTATCGAAGGTGCGCGTATGGCGCTGCTCCTTGAGTTGACCCAAGTGCTCGCCTTTGATGGTTCTTACGTCAACCATCGCCATCTGGCCCTTCTGGTGGATGTCATGACCTACCGTGGTTCTATCGCCGCCGTCACTCGTCACGGTATCAACCGTGCGGATACTGGTGCACTGATGAGGTGTTCTTTCGAAGAGACGGTCGAGATTCTGCTCGAGGCCGCCGCCGTCGGTGAGCTTGACGACTGCCGTGGTGTCTCTGAGAACGTGATGTTGGGCCAGCTTGCCCCCATGGGTACCGGCCACTTTGAAGTGCTCCTGGATCCCGCAATGCTTGAGACGGTCATCTCGGATAACTCCCGTATGGGTCTCATGCCTGGCATGACCATCAAGGGTAACCAAGCTGAGGGCGCTGCTACTCCCTATGACACGGGCTCTCCCATGGCGGATTCTGGCTACATGAGTCTGGGATCCCCGACTGCAGGCAACTTCTCGCCCATTGTCGGCGCTGGCAACGCTACGCCCGCTGGCTTCAACACCGAGTATGGTGGCAGCGGCTTCGGCAGCCTGGGTAGCGTCAACCCCTACTCGGGCACATCGCCACGCCCGACTAGCCCTTTCAGCTCGTCCCCCACGTCTCCCTTCAGCAGCGGCTACGGAGGCTACTCACCTTCTTCTCCCTCGGCGGGCTACTCGCCTACCTCCCCACAGCTCGACATCGTTGGTCGCTACGCCGCGTCGCCCAACTTCAGCCCTTCCTCGCCCTCGTTCTCCCCCACCTCCCCGGCGCTCCGCCCCACGAGCCCGTCGAGCCCCAACTACAGCCCGACCTCGCCGAGCTACTCGCCCGCTTCCCCGTCGGCCGGCAAGCACTACAGCCCCACCTCGCCGCAGTTCAACTCGCCGACGAGCCCGTCCTACTCGCCGGCCAGCCCCAACTACAGCCCCACCTCACCCAACCTGCACGGCGCCGCGGGCGCTCTTGGCGGAGCCACCAGTCCCACCTACTCGCCGGCGTCGCCTACGTGGTCGCCGACGTCGCCGGAGGGCTATTCACCCTCGAGCCCCGTCTTCCAGCGATCGCCGGGCCAGATGCAGTCGCCTACTAGCCCGGGCTACTCGCCGACTGTAAGTTCTTTTTTTTTTTTTTTTTTTTTTTTTGAAACTGTCCAACATGTATACAAAAGTATGAGTCAACGCGCAGGAGCTAACATCTGTCCTTCCTTAGTCACCTTCATTCTCACCGAGAACGCCCGGGCGGGCTGCCGGTGGTCAAGATTCGTAGTATGTGTCACTCATGAACTGCGAGGTGGATGAGTCAACTAACATGGTTTGTCTAGCTCGCCAACATCTCCTACGAATGACTAAAGCCTAGTTGAGGCGAAGGAACGACGGATCCCCAACTTCATACGTCACAGGCCAACGAGAGGAAGTTGTTGGAAAGGGACAGTCATCAAAGATGCATCACAAGGGAAAGGACCTGATGCGAATGGGGCGGTTTGCATTCACGGCAGCATATACGCCAATACACACTTCCCAAAACACACCCAAAAAAAAAAGAGCATGAGTCGGTTTTTTCTCCCTTTTCCCACGGACGCCAAAGAGATCCTGGGGGTTTTGTTTGTACAGTATACATGGCAAAGGGGACGAAGGGAAGTGGAGTGAGAGGTTTTTTCATTTACGCAGAATAGGGGGAGGACGGTCCTCGTCCACTATTCGTTTGTCTTTTTTTGGTGGCAAAAGGGAAAGCATCTTTGCGTGCGATCATAAATCAAGACTGACGAAAAACCTTTTGCTTCTTTGACACCTGGCTGTGTCGCCTTTCTGCCCATGCGGGCCAGAGAGAGAAGGGGGAAAGCGGGCCAGGAGGGAGAGAGAGACAAAAAGCAGGGAGACAGATAGCTTCTGAATTGAAACCCTGATTAATTTGTACATGAGAGTATTACGCCGAGCAGAAGTGGCTAACAATTTGCCAACCCAGCTTTCAGCATCCTGGGCGTCTCGGAGATGACTCTTTCGGCACGATTCAGCCTCGAAATGTGACTCTCTTGGGTAGCCCAGCCTGTGACCCAAGAAAGAAAGGGGGTATGTTGGTCATGTTATCCACGAGCATGCCGGCATCGCATGTTTTCTGGGCGATCAATCCTGAATGTACGATTCAGGGATGCAAGACTTCCCAACAGTGTTGGCACTATCGAGCAGCTAAGTGCGAGTTCGGACCAGGCAATGCGGTCTACCGATAGCTTGGTCAACCATGACGACTAGCAAAAAGGCAGATTTCGACTTTCAGGGGCGTCCCCCTGGAGCGATTCGTACTTCCTCGACTGTGACAGGTCTGCGAACGAAGGGGTTCAGGGGCTTGGGCGTGACCCAGGCGATCCTCACCACTGGTTACGGTGCCAAGCCCCCTTTTTCCAAGTGATGCCGAATGACGATGCGGAAAGGCCGGCTTCAAATATCTGTCTGCCTTGGACATCGAGCCCTACCGGCGGCCCGGTATGCGGCCGGGTGGGTCCTTGGGAGAATCCGCCCGTCCGGTCGGGGCTAGGATTCAGGACGGTGAGGACGGCCTCGATGGATAGGGAAGTGGGACGTTGCTATGGCCCCCAGCAACCCCCTTTTGGCTTCTTTGGACCCCAAGGAAGGGGATGCAGATGTAGGGGTGGGTAAGTGATATGGGACACCGAAGCAAGTATCAGTACCCGACGAAGGGGTGGGTAGGCTCGGCAGGCCCGTTTAGACCAGACCTAGTGCGCTTGTTTCTGCATGCATCTAGCCAAGATGGATCAAGGCATGTTTGACTGGTCAGGCACAGAATGAAAGGTCCTAGACGCGGTGCGTAGCTGCAGATCGGGCGGCTAATTGCAGCCTGGAAACGGTCCTGGCACCGAACTCTAGCCAATCGGCGGCCCGCGAGTTGACGGGAAAGGCAAAGCGGCGCCGGGGTTTAGGTGGGGGCCTCTGCCACAAGCGGCAAACCAACGCTTGCTTCGAGTGTTGGCCCGTCTTTCGACCGCCTACGCCTCTGCATGTGGAGAGTGTTGAAGAAGTGTGAGCAGAGCAGGAGATGCCTATTGGCAATCGCAGAGAAGAAGAAAAGCATGTGAATAGTAAGGAGATAGTTGACACTTGCCGGAGCAGCCTGGTGCATGCTATGTACCAGCCAGATCGAATGCCAGTAGCACTAGACCCAGATTTGATTCTAGAGCATCTGTCGCAATGAGCTCTTGTCGGGCACGGAGGCCTCGTAGACCATAGTCAAAATTCGACCTATCAGCTTCGTAAGATTTGATGGTTGTGTGGTTGCTCTGCTTGCTCGAACGGGTTCTCATGCCATGTAACGGTGTTTGTCCATCGGAAACATCGGATATCGGTCAGTGCAGATTTGCTCGTATCTGCAGCATCTCGCTGCTGGCAGCCATCGGTATCTTCGTCGCACGAAACGGAAAACGCGCTATTCTTATGTCAACGCGGCTACCGACAGCTGTCAAACTTTAAAGCAAGACAATCGCCGAGTTTGCTCAGATATATCGGCATACAGGTGGCACAGCATTTCGCAAACCGGGATCTGTGTCTGGGTGGTAGATGTGGTAGATCAGGACGCAGTCGCTGCAGCGAGGTTCTGACGCAATGCCGTGCGGGAGTGTGCAGTGCTGCAGGATCAGCGATTCTGTGGTTGCATCGAGTGCATACATGCCAGCACAGAGAGTGGACAAGGGTTCATGCATGCTGGAGGTACGTCGGCAACGGCTGCCGCAACTCTGTACAACGGATGCACCAGAGCCACCACCAAGACCGCGAGAGCATGCAGCGGGATGCTGGATGGCCGGATTGGCCGGTTCTACCTGTCTATACAGACAAACAAAACGGTGTACAGTGTTGCGCGCATGTGATCGCTAGCGGGTAACCATAGCCTACGGCTGGTCCGGGATGAAGCAGGAGTCCACGGAAGCTGCGTGCCCTTGCCGGGCTGCAGTCATCAAGGGTTGACGGAATCTTTGCTTGCAAAATGCATCGTCTGTAATGATAGCACGCCTGCGAGGGCTATCGACCTTGCGGACAATAGAGAACGGGTCGCCTCGCGGGCCGCCTCTTGAGCCGGATGGTGTCGTCTGAGCATCTTTGCATGTCCCATTGGCCAAAGCGATTTCCGGCTCAATGGCAATCCATGACGATGATCATACTCGTGATCATTAGGGAGATGTGGGTTGGCCTCCAACAAAAGAAGGCAAACGGGTCAGTCGTACGCAAATTTGGTTGTTGGTTGGTTTGTGGTGCATCGAGTGACTCGACCAAACCTCGGAGGAGGTAGCGGTTTGAACAGGTACTTCCCAAGTTGAGTACTCCGCCAAATGGGTTCGTGGTTGCCTTGCCGTGCTTGCCCAGCAAAGAAGGTCAAGTGTGGGCAACACCACCTGCCCCGCTCCTTCTTTACAAGTAGATAGAAACGCTCGATTCCTGGTGCAAGTCGAGAAAAGGAAAGGGAGAAGGACCAAGAGTGCATGCCGTTTGATGCTTCCCTGTTTGGACGAAAAAGGCGACATGCACCCTCTCCCACGATGCCATCTCCAATTGTTCAACTTCAAGCATTTGAACAGGACCTAAATTTGCAAATTTGCAGGCCCATTCATGCCCAGGGAATGTACTTGGGGTACTGTCCTCTAGGCTGTGAACGAATAACGCCTGTCTCGTTGCATCCAGAATGACCTATTTCTTTCCTTTTTTCAGTTTTTCAATTTCTATTTCCCCCGAATGCCAACCAGCCTCGCATTCCGCCCGAGCTTCCCCCTTTTCCCCCAAAGCTTGAACCCCTGTTTGCCCCGTCATCACATGATAAAAGGTACATGCGGAACTCCGTAAGACTGAAACTTGCTAAATCGGACGCCCGTCAATTGGATTGTCTGTAAGCCCTGCCCTATTCGATCTTTGAAAAGGGGGGGGGGGGGGGGGGCCCAAAAA